>NW_023596448.1:5094886-5105246 GCF_011947565.3 Pollicipes pollicipes
CCTGCTATCTGAGCCGGGTTGAGAGTTTGCTTTCTCTATTTATCACGGTTCTTTAGTCACTCGGATTCCGGTGCTTACATCAAATCGCATTGGCATATCACTCATTAAGGAAGAGGCATCGCTTTTTGCTGGTTGGCAGAGATAGTACCTGCGTGGCTGATGGGAGGCACTGGCAGGTAAGTTCTGCACATCTGTTGTAAAGTTGCCTAGAAATTACCAACAGTAAAGTCGTATCGTGTAAATGCATTGCGCTGCATTGAACACAATGTCGGCATCTGGGTTGTATATCGACACTGTATTCATGTCGAATGCACGCGCAAGGTCTCTTGTCTGGTCCGTGAATAATGAATGCGAGTTTCATGGTGGGTAGATAGACCGTCCTCATAAACGTATCTTACATCGCAATTTGCGGTGTCCTCAAGTTCTAAAAGATGCAATCAAATGTTAAGGTTATAGATAAGACAATACTGCTAGCCTTATTCATCGTAGAATAATCAGGTGAAAGGAGTATTCAAACCAGGGGAAAGATGCATTGATACTTTGGCTGCCAGCTTTCACCAAGAACGATTATCAGTAGTTATTCTAAAATTGCCTACCAATCCCACTCGATTTCTTAAGTTTTTTTTAAAAACAGGAAACCATATTATTTACAAATCACAAACATTCAACGATTACGAATGGAGCAATAGCCATCTGCTACTACGGTACAGTGTACATCTAGCTGAGATGCTATTATCCTGCAAATTACACGAAACGTTATATAGCACGTTATATAGCACGTATAGCACGTTATATAACGTTATCCAAACGGTGCGGCGCAGCCGCGCCAAAGTGTGCATAATCATAGACAATGAAATAGTGGATCTTATGGCGCGCATTTAGATGTACCTTGCAAGGTCGCTCACCTACGGCAGGTCAAATTCGGGCAAGACTAAGCGGAGACAATTTCTAAGGAATCATTCAATCTCATGCAGCAACGGAGTGTTAGACGAAGCCATGCATCTTAACACAGTTTCTTAGGCAACACAACAATTTCATGAACAGATTTCGCTGACCTAGGTTCGTATGCAGGTCAGACCAAGGTCAAAACCAAGCTGTTTTATTACTGTAGAGCTTGCTGTGTGGAGTAGGTTCTGATCGTCATTTTTAAGTTATTGATAACATGAACCACATTATGCACCTCCATGAACTTTTTTAAGGTCAGGATATGTCACTGACCTAAACTGACAAACAAGTCAAACAAGGTCACTGACCTTAGATGAACGCGACCTTTTGCTTAGAACAGGTTTCTAGGTTTTGGGGGCACTTTGGACACCAATTTTGAGTTTGGTCTTGGTTGACTTACTCAACTAAAAGCATGACCTAGGAGCTCCACATTTTGACACAAGTGAGTTCGCATCAAGGCAAATGCACCCTGTGGATTTACTACACCTAGTTCTCTTGCTTGCCGAGATCTCAGGGAGTGAAATTGACCCCCATTCGGGGAAGGGTACTGAACCGGCCACCCAGGCGCGTGTCAACATATAACGTAAATGAGGAACTTTTATATTGGTTACGTCATCCTTTTCCAAACTCATCAGTGCTTAGTTTTTGCTGTTTTGACAGATGTGACTGCGATTATATAAGCACAATATGCAGGGAACGCTGAGCAGCGTCAACCCGCTGGAGGCAGGCTTGACATGCCATCTTCCAAGTATACTCTTCCGGCCCAACAGCCCACCGTCGCACAATGTCCTCTGCATTTGCGAAAACAAGCTTTACAGAAAATATAAATAAATCTTCATTTACAGTCGCTATAAAGGGACGACTTTCCTGTTTCAGGCCGTTTTTAAAAGGTCTGACGTTTCCTTCGTCTGGAGTAGCGCTTAGAGGGAGTGCGACAACTTTGTGTACTTTTGTCTCCTAGATCAGCTGCATCCTCCTTAAAAGCACTCCTCAGCGTTATCACTGGAGATGTCTGGTGCTGAGAGCTGGTCCAGAGGATGCCTATGAGGTTTGCCTCAAATGCAACACATTGCATGTTTCCCGTTTGAAAATATTATAGCCAGCATCAGCTATGATAACATAGGCCCACTTATAGCTGTTGGTATACAGACTGCTTTCGACAACATGATTTCTCCATTCAATAAATATGTTCGCCATTACGTCACTGACAGCGTCATGGAACGTGCGTATGTGTATAACAGCACCCACTTTTCGCTCTTCAATCTTCCTAGCGATGCCAGCATGAGACGGAAGTGCTCACTGAGCCAAATATCACTATGTGCTCGTATTATATTTTTGTATTTTATATATTTTGTATTTTTATATTATTATATTATTATGTATTTTGTATTTTGTCCCTTTCTCGTGATGTTCTTGCATATTCATCCGCAAGTTTAAGATGCTTGCTTGCATTCACATACTCAGGTATACCGCTATGAACAAATTATTTATATTGCAAATCCTATTTCCATAATAGTGAGAAAATATGCATAAGTTCTTGTAATATGCAGCAAAGAGACGTGATCAGTTTCAAAATCTTGTTTAACTTGCACAACATTCGTTGACAGGCAATTCACGCTCGTGGTATCTAGAAATCGTGCGCACGAACGCTAGATATGAACGCCCGACCATTTGATTTAATGCAAGGGTGGAACATTTCCTTCAATGAGCCGGTCACAGTATGGCGTACAGTACAGTATCGTTACCTAAGCGGCACCTGTTGCATGCCATGATTTTTCAGTCGGTGAATAATGAACACTAGCAGAGCACGTTCCTGGTTGCTGAATGAAAGCGCTGCTCGAAACACGAGTCATTCGGGGCTTGTGAGCACAGTGTAATACAGCGACTCAGTCCTGACCTTTGGCATTAACTATCGCCCGTTCACCCGGGTCCCCGGCATTGGACGGACGTAAAGCCGCACTAAGGTCACCAATTAGAATGAGCAGGCGGTACTGATGTAGTGACGTCACTGCGCCATTGCTTGGAAGCATGTGCACAACATGCATGCTGAGGCTCCGCCCCAGCCGCTGTCCCAAACCTGAGCAAGTGTCACCCGTGCAGTGGCAGAACCCGAACTGTACCTGCGCCCGAACCCTAAACCGAACTCTACCTGTGCAAGCTTAACAGCGGATGAGGCGCGGCGATCTCCCGAAGCGGGGTACCGAGTCAAGCAACTGCCAAAATGTGGTTAGTGGCGATCTTCCTGCCGGGCTGCGCCGTTTGCCTATCCAGCAGCTTCTTTGATCTGCAGGTGAACGTCACGTACACCAACGCCGCCTTCTCCTCACACGAAGCCGCAAATAGGCAGCAGTGCGCCACGCGCTGCGACCGTCTGGAGCCCGAATACTGCGACGGCTTCCGGTACGGGCCGCGGGGCCACTGCGAGCTGCTGGTGGACCCCCACCACTGTCTGCAAACCGCCGCACCGCCGCCAGGGCTGGAACAGAGCGCCTACTCCCGGCGGGCGACGCGGGTCACGACCTTATGCGCCCCTGGCTGGATCACCTTCAACGGCGGCTGCTACTACAGAAGCACGTCGCAAAACAGCCGCGGTGCGACAAACAAAGTCTGCCGGGATCTGAACCGTGCTCTAGAGTAACCTCCGTCAACAGTAAGCTGGAAATGACCTTTCTACTGCACCACTCCAGCCGCCCCAATGCCCCTGAGTGGATCGGACCACGTGACTTACCTCCCTGGAGCAACCCGGACGGCACGCCATTTCTGAGCTCCCTTCCAAAAACAGTGGCGACATCCCAAGGCACATGCTTGTATATGCAGGGCCAGTATGTCACAACGGCGCTCACTCAGAGCTCGTGCGGCCCCGAGCTCCGCGCGGTGTGTGAGGCCCCCCAGTCGGCGCGTCTGCCGCGCGGCTGTCCCCCCACCTGGCTGGAGATTGACACCTACTGCTACCTGGCGGTGTCGCAGGCGCTGACCTTCCACCAGGCGGACCAGCACTGCGGCCAGCTGGCGGGTGGCGCCAGACTGGGCCACCCGCATGGGCCGGGCGTCCACACCATCCTGGAAGCCTACGCTTCGCAAGTGGGCATCTCAGGCAACTTCTGGGTGGGCGTCCGCGATGAGGCTTCTGAGGGCACCTGGCAGTCTATGGACGGGTCGGCTTGGCACTTCGCCTGGAGCCCTGTGCACTACCAGCCGAACGGAGGCACCAGTGAGAACTGCGTCACACTGGATGCCGAGCTGGGTGGTGCACATGATTTTTATTGTGGAGAGTCATTCCCTTTCGTATGCCGCCAGCCTACAGCAAGCTAAAGGACGGATAGGGCCCCATACAAGCAGCCTCACTCTTGTTCCGGATCCAGACCGCCAGATGACCCATCGGACCCGGCAGTGACTAACCCGCAGTCGCACTGCGGCACTCCGTGCGCCTCACCGCCGGCCCGAGCGCCCCATTGAGGTCATGCGAGGTCACTGGTCGTCGTACAGTGTGGCCCCGCGAGGCCACTGATCGCTGTACAGTTGGCCCGTTATCCTGCAGGTCACGATCACACGCTCCATGCACGTCACTCGGCTGATTGCTCGGGAGTCGGTGACGCCTGCTCCTCCGTGGTTGGCCACTGTTTGGTGTTGCTCGCCGCGCTGCGCCAGGACCGCCAACCCCTTCCGCTGAGTCACACCTTAATTAACGTCACGTCGCGCCTGCAGCGAGGTCACGACTCCGAGATGTGTCGTCCTTAGTTCTACCGCAGTCTGCGACAACAGGCAATGTTTCGGCCCGCCGTCTCTCCATCAGTCTCACCCGTGTGCAGTGTGTGCTGCCAACGACGGCCCGTCAGACGTCAATAGCGGACCTGATTGTGAACACTGAACTCACTGATGACGACGTCAATACATCAATATTGTCGCCCTGAATCCATTGTCGTAGGTTTTGAGAAGAAATTTGGGCCCTATGTGCGATAAAAGTGAGCTAAATCGCCAGCAACTGAGCATGTTGAATGCACGCTTCTGACTGGTTGTTACGGTCGTGAAGCAACATGTCCGTAATGGCCGATCATTAGGGCTCGTTGGCGGCACCATTTGTGTTTCGCAGCGTCGTTGGCCTGGCACGCGATATGCGGCTATGTACCGGCAGGTTCTTGAAGGCCTCGCATTGGTTGGCGTGGTGTGGTGTGGTCGTACGCCAGGTTGCCCAACCTGGCGTAAGAGCGAGCCCCATCTGTGTTAACTGTGGTTCACCTCCTTAATGCTGAATGCTTTGCAATGGTTTCAGTGTACTCTTGGCTGCACTTGGCGGCACTCCTTTAGAACAGGACAGCGTCGCAACCTATTTATAGAGGATCATTGGACCGCGTTATTCCCATTTTCCAGGTCCTGTGGGCCCAACCATATTTCGAACTCGACCCCTGCGTGAAAGCAGAACGCGGTAACCACTCAGCCATTAACGCCCCCGGAAATGACTGTTAGTTGGCATGACAAAAAGAATGATATAAATGGGAGTGTTCCAAAACTGTGCGGGGTTTTGAACTGAAACAAGCCATCTTGAGGATCATTCGGTGCAGTTTACAGCCCTGCCCTTCTTAGGACATACAAACCCACCAGTTTCTAAGCTACACGTCCGCGAATATGCGCAAACTATGTCGTGTAAGACTATGTCAAGGTTACGCAGGCATCCATGACGCTACAATTACGTCATCTAAATTCTGCCATTTCACTGGCCATGCGACGTTCAAAGCCAATGCAAATATAGCTGTTCATAAACTGGCGATCGTGAGGAGGTATTACCAGACATAACGGACATCAGCTGGCTCTCAATCAGTGTTGTTTGCAAGCTATGCAAGATTCCAGGACAGTAGCGTGTTCGATTACTTGAATAAGACCCCTTTTGACCAGTAATTACCATTTCAGAGGTATGGGATGTAGGAGGGTGGGTAATGGTCGGTAGCGATGGAGCAGGTCTACACGCCCCTGCAGAGCCAATCGCCGATCATTATCGCAGGGACCCCTCTGTGGGTACGCGCTGAGCGCTCGGCTGAGGCCCACTCGTGGCTGACGCATGCAGCCTGCCCCGGGCGAGCGGGGTGTCGCGAGGATGCATGATGAAGCAGGGTGGAGAACAAGAGGCCCCAATACAATGCCTTTTGTTTTTTTTTTTTATTACAACCCTTTCGACCAGAAATGATCATTTCAGGTCTATGGGATGAATGAAGATGGTTAACGGTGGGGCAGACTTGCACGCGCTTGGTCAATCGCTGAGTTTTAACCCGCCGCACATGCGCACCGCCCCAACGCAAGGTACGCTTTGCACTACAAAATGCAAGAAGTTAGTATGCTTCCTTTCCATTTAAACTGGAAATAATAATTTGAACCGGATAACTTAAGAAAAGAAACATCCTTAGCTCATGGATAAATATGCAAAAGCCCCACAAGAAATGGCCAAAACACGGGCGCACAACCATAGTTTGCTGACGTGAACACTCCTACCCGTGTACTATCTCTCGGGAAATTGAAGAAACTTCTAGCGAGTGCTCTCATGCAGACGCTCCGTGACGCAATCAAACAGTGACGCATTGAGGAGAATATTTGCTTAATGAAGAAAGTTTTGTTGTCTAGAGTAGCCATTTCTACTTAAAAGCCGACCATTAGATATAAGTGAGCATATTCCATCATATCGGATGCTTGCTTCAGTGCCTTCAAATGTGGAATATTCTAATTAATGATATGCTTGTATCAATATTTATCCACCAATCAAGGAATATATCGAAAGATCAGGGAACGGCCATGGTGAACGCGAACAGTAAAAACGCTGGTAATCAACCGAATCAGTGTCACAGGAGTTTGCATGCTAACAGTTTCACATCACAAAAAGCAGTGCTGGGGGGGGGGGGGGGATAGCAAGTCATGCTGGCAGCCACAGCTGAAGCACCATCGTGTGAGTGTGTGTGGGGGGGGGGGTGGGGGGGAGGCGTAGCGGCCGCCCTACTAAGAGCGTAGACTCAGTCGAGAGATACCGCTTCGTACCAGACACACCCAGTACCCGGTGGAAGAAGTTTTCCCCCAATATATAAAGTTAGAACTAACAATTGCCACAACCGCATATGGATGCAAGTAAAGAACACAAAATCACGGACAGATAGTGTTTTTTAATTGATGGGGAGGAGGACCTGAGCCGGAGGTCCGAATGACCTCCCACAAAGTTTTTTTTCTCGACGAATTTAGCCCACTTTTGATGAGCCAATTTTTATCATCATTCCTTATCTTTAGAAATCTTCGTTGATTTAAGCAGGATGATAGTCATGCAGAGGCTGATCTAGAGGGGGCAGGGGGGGAAGGTGGACAGTGCACTGGAGGCACGCTTCCGCTGATCGGAAAAGAAACGCGCCCCTGGAGGCCGCCCCAGGGCGTGAAAGCACTCTCTATGGCGACCATTGGCGCGGCACGTATTTTTGGGAGTGGGGTCGGGGAAGGGCCAGTCATAAAGGATTTATACCATTTTTGCATCCGGGCTTTTCATTTAATTCTCAAACCTTCGCGCGTCTTATTGCCAAAACTATATTAGATTTATTGCATTGTTTGTCCGCTCAGCGGTTACGATTTTAGTTGGAGGTAGGGGCAAACACGACTGTTCATTACGAGGGCAGCGGTGATCCAGTGTGGATCGTTGCATTGCTCTACGAGACGACAGTCTTTTGTATTTATGAGGCGTGATACGCATCTGGTTACATTATTACGTTATTTGGCTTGTTATATTATCGGCTCGTAAATGTAACCAATTTGCACACATCTGGTTACCTTTACGGGGCTCCGGGCATGCCAGATTACACAGCCTGCCCCAATTTGTTTTCGTTTTTTCCCCATTTTCATTGGATGTATTCCGTGCGAACACACCAATCGTCGTGGAGGAAGCCCAGCTTGGTAGAACGCTGAAGTTACGCTGACCACATTCGTGATGGCGAAAGCGTGGTGGTACGCTAACCTGCAGAATACGTGTTCGTATATGACTCGTCAAAGGAGGCCATTTGGACGTCGGCCTAAAAATGGCAGCTGGTTACAAGGCGGCGTACAGTCGCACGGTACCGGGCGGTAAAGGTCGTTTCGTCGGAGTCGTATACGGACCGAGGCAAAGTGGATGTTGAACATGCATTGTAATAGCGGGATAGTGCGTTCAGAGTGTACGCGATACGTCATGCTCAGCATGGAATCATACCTTCAAGTAAAACAACATTAGGGTCATAGCCCACCTGGTGGAGGCAGACCACCATAGAAGAGAATCAACTGTCACTGGCATAAGAGTTTCTCGAGACCTAAGAATCAGTAGCGTCAATATCACGTTGGGGTAATGGGGAGCAAAACCGTCTCGGCTGAGATTCGACGAAAAAACAAAACAAAATAAAAAAAACGGCCGAATATAGAATAGTTTGCCTCCAATGTTCAGGTTCCCCCTCTCTTAAGCAAATTATTTTGAGGCTGCATGGTCAAGTAACCAGCTGCACGCACCCTCCATGACGACGTTACTACGAAGAGGGATTGGAGATAGTGTTCGTCGATTGGAAACTTTTCCGACGCTTTGTAATATTAAAGCCAAAAATATGGGGGCGGTGTCAGACCAACAATGGGAGTGAGGGTGAGGGTGGATGGTGGGGGGGGGGGGGGGGCTGATCTCACAAAATAATGGAAACGACTCCAGTATGGATGAATATGCAAGAACACCGGGAGCACAGCGCATAGCGGGAGCATGCTTTTCCGAAAATCTTCGGCATCCGGAAGGCTCCCCTAGTGTGGAAGCTTGGCGAGGTAGTCCCGACCTTCAAGAAGGGTAACCGACAATCCCCAGCGAGCTACCGCCCTGTGAGCCTACTGCAATTCCCCAAAATGCTCGAAACTTTCGTCCGTGATGCCCTACTTAATCAGTTATCGGAGTCTGGACTTTCTTCATGCAGCCCAGCATGGGTTTCTCCCAAAGCGGTCCTGTATTACCCAGCTGTTAGAGTCATGGAGGATTGGAGCGCCGCGATAGACGATGGAGAGCCGTGGACGTGGCGTACCTGGACTTCGGCAAAGCCTTTGATTCCGTGCCTCATAACCGTCTGCTCTCCAAGCTTCATGCTTGCGCTGTGAGAGGTAATTTGCTACGCTGGATCAGGGTTTTTCTTACCCACCGGATGCAGAAAGTGCGGGTCCAGGGCCCGAAGTCGGGCTGGGCCAACGTCATCAGCGGCATCCCGGGATCAGTACTTGGGTCACCGCTGTTCATAATTTTCGTGAACGATCTGCCAGAACAAGTGCGAAGCGTGGTCAAGATGTTGCGGATGACCTGGCCAAGTGGTCAAAGGAGTGGCTGCTCTCCTTTAGTGCAGCAAAGTGCAAAATAATGCACATCGGGAACTGCAACTCCAGGCTGACCTACTTCTTGGACAATGCCGAAATCGCGGTCGAGTCCACCGAGAAGGACCCCGAGATCTTCGTGGATTACCGGCTCCAGTTCCACGTGCAGACGGCGGAAGCGATCTCCAAGGCCAACTAGCTTGCGGTCGTGAGGCGGTCTTTTGGCAACATCGATGCTCGCATTGCCATTGCCCTTTAAGATCTTAGTACGTCCGTACTTAGAGTGTGGCAACGTCATCTGAGCCCCGTTCGGCGACTGGACCAGGAGCGGCTGGAACGGGTTCAGCGACGAGCTACCCGGGTTGTTTATGAAGTGAGCGCCAGCCATACCCTGAGAGGCTCAGACTCCTTCAGTTACCCTCGCTGTACGATCGTCGTTGTAGGGGAGATGGTAACAGTGTACCAGCTGTTTCACGGAGGCATGTCGCTGTCGGAAGAGGAGTTCCTGACAAGGCACAACTCGGAGGTGACGAGATAACACCAATGGAAGCCCAGAAAACCTCGAGCTAGGACTCTCGTTCGTCGTAACTCGTTCAACACGCGGGTTGTCAACGACTGCAACGCTCTTCCACACCCGGTCGTGTCGTCAACGTCAGTTGAACAGTTCAAGTCTAGCTTGATGCACTGGGCTGACATCATGTACGACCCCACACTGAATCTTCTCATGATTTGAGACTGTTTGGTTACCAGACCAGTTGCCTGTCGAGACCGGGACCTACAGGCCTAGTGGCCTTTATAATTCCTATCACCATAAGGTAAGGTAAGGTATAGCGATGCTCTGTTCAGCAAACACGTTCCAGAAAACCCGCCTCATGTCGGCAATTTCAAACATGTCAGTGAGTCAGGCCATCCGCTACAATGCAGTTCTTGCACGCCAGTTTGGCAACGACATGATGTCTGAGGACATTCCATAACGTAAGGAACGATGACGTATAAGAACATATTTACTAACAATGAAGTTTTGTCGTCTAGAGCAGCCTTTAACCCTCAAAGGTAAGCCGAGAGTTCAAGTGGTTTATTTCACCATAACCTT
>NW_023596448.1:5105346-5158303 GCF_011947565.3 Pollicipes pollicipes
ACATCGCCAGGGACACCGCCAGGGACACCGCCGGAGGTCACCGCCGGGGACATCGCCAGGGACACCACCATAGGTCACCGCCGGGGACACCGCCGGGGGACATTGTGACGTCCGGCTTTCCGTCTTTTCTAACGTCATTTTCCTAATCCGCCGCGTCGGCCGGGGGCGGGCCTTTAATCGGTTGCCGCGGGGTTGTTTATAGCTGTCGTAGGGGCGGGCCGGGGCGGCGCCGCTGGACGGGTGCCGAACACAGCCGGTCGTCAGCGCCGGCTGTCGCCCCCGCAGACGGGTATTGACGCTGGACCCCGCGCCGGCCGCCGGCCCACCCGGGCCGGAGGTCGCGCCGCCGCCCGCGGTCAGCTGGATGACGTCACGCCTCGACGGCCGGCGTCGTGCTGTTCACGAGCCGCCTCACGGGAGGGGTCGTGATGGCACCGCCCGGCCCATGGCCGACCCGGCACGATTCCGTGATTGGCCTGAAAGCGGATCTGGGCGACGTGAGGCTCTTGGAATCGAGTCCGTCTGTCCGCGCTCTTTTCTTGCTTTAAGCCTAAGGAGACGCGAAGGTCAGCTGATCTTGCGACACCGGAGCCGTGCTGGTCAGCAATGCTTGTTGCGCAGTGACGGGATACGGGTGCAGACACGGACACGGACGCGGCCACGAAAACGGCCTCCAACCCAGACCAAAAACGCAGTCACAGTTATCGGTGAATCACTGCCTTGTTGCACACCTTGTATGTGCCTGGGGGAGTGCGGAAGGCGGGGAGGGGGCCCACAGCACCATGCGTCACGTGTACAGCAGGCCCTGGTCTGCGGCCGGCTGCGCTGGCCGCCGTCCACACCGGGGCGGGGCGGCGTCCAGGACTGCGACGCCGGCGGCCGCAGACGGGGTGCTAGCACCGGCCACCGAGCGCTGTCCATTGTCGGCCGGCGCCCGGTGCGGCCGGCGCCCCGGCGGCGCTGACCACAGCCGGCGCCACTGGGGCCACACGGACCTCTGACCGGGGCCGCCGGTCACACCCAGACCGCTGTCGGCGGCGCCTCAGGGACCACACTGACCGGGGCGGCGCCGGGGTGCCGCAGAGGAGGAGGGCACTGGCGGCAGAGCTGGGAGTCGCTCTGTCCCGTGGTATCGCTGGGACGGAGGTGGTGATGTGGCACAGTGGTGCTGAGAGGGCTGACGGGGTAGGAGTCGGGGTAACGTGAGGCCTGGCGCCGCTGGAGCAGGGCCACCGCCCGAGGTCAACAGCGCACGGTGGTCAAGCGAGTCAGGCTGCTCGCGGAACAGCTGATGTCATCCACCGGTCTCGAAAGGCTATGCGCCTGATTTCGCTGGTGTGGAGGTGGATGGTGCCTTCGGTACTGGGATTTTTTCGAGCACCAAATAAACGTATAATAACGCTAATGCTTTCTGGCTTTAAGGTGGACATGGGCCAGTATCCAGCGAGTGTTTGTTCTGCGATCCGTATGTCGGGTAGTCAGTCGAAACGAAGCAACAGCCACAAAGCAAAACACGTGGATTTTATCTCATCTATGGAAGCCAGACAGTCCCTCCCTTTTGTAATAATGTCATGCTCGTCAGGTGCGGACAATGGACCATACATCGCACAGGGGGAGAGGAGGAATTAACACATTGAGAATACGCTTTCCAGCGGCCGGCTTATTATGACTGCTGACCACCGGGGCAGGGGTCGCTCTGGGTTCCGCCGGGAGGGGGGGGGGGCAGCATGTGCCAGCTGCATGTGTAGGGATCACGTAGTCAGGAGGGGAGGGGCAGCCAGCGGCCCGGAACTAACCGAGCCAGGACACGCCTGCGGCCGCCGCCTTGCCGCGTGCTATCCGGCAGCCGGTGTGGGGCGGCGCGGCACGGCCGGCACGGGCCACGCGCCGCTGATGCATGGGATCGGCCGCCGCGAACAACGGGGCGGCCGTGCGGTGAGAGTAATTACATCGAGGCAGCTTGTCGGCAGAGGGCCGGCCGCCGTCCGAGCTGCCCGATAGCTCAGGCGCGGACGTGCTGACCGGAGCGGCGTCCCCGGCGGGCGCCGCGTCCACGGTCGCGCGCGGCGCCGCCGAAGGTCAGCCACGACGCCCGCCGCGAGCCTCGCCGGGGGCGGCCGGCCGCCGGGACCTGTCAGAACCCGACCCGTCCAGCCGGCGCCAGCCGCGAGCCTCGCCGGGACCTGTCAGAACCCGACCCGTCCAGCCGGCGCCAGCCGCGAGCCTCGCCGGGACCTGTCAGAACCCGACCCGTCCAGCCGGCGCCCGCCGCGAGCCTCGCCGGGACCTGTCAGAACCCGACCCGTCCAGCCGGCGCCCCGCGAGCCTCGCCGGGACCTGTCAGAACCCGACCCGTCCAGCCGGCGCCCGCCGCGAGCCTCGCCGGGACCTGTCAGAACCCGACCCGTCCAGCCGGTGCCAGCCGCGAGCCTCGCCGGGACCTGTCAGAACCCGACCCGTCCAGCCGGCGCCAGCCGCGAGCCTCGCCGGGACCTGTCAGAACCCGACCCGTCCAGCCGGCGCCAGCCGCGAGCCTCGCCGGGACCTGTCAGAACCCGACCCGTCCAGCCGGCGCCCGCCGCGAGCCTCGCCGGGACCTGTCAGAACCCGACCCGTCCAGCCGGCGCCGCCGCCGACTGACGCCGCTCAGCGGCCAGGGGCTCATGTCCACTGACTGGGGCTGTCGTGTACACAGTCCGACGGAGCACAGCGCCGAGGGGACGCGGCGGCCGGGGGCTCACGTCCACTGATTGAGACTGTCATGTACTCGGTCCGACGGAGCGCAGCGCCGAGGAGACGTGGCATCCGGCCCGGCCAGCGCTGGTCGGTGTGCGGGAGGCGCTGCTGCTGGCCCAGCCGAGGTCACCCGATCTGGGTCACAAGGGGAGGCCCACGGGGCCGGCCGCTAGCCGCGTCGGCGCCGCGCCGGCGCCGCGCCACGGCCAAACACGAGCTGCCACGCCCACACCGAGCGGCGCCGGCTAAGGAGAGTGACATACCAGAGATCAGAGCTGCCGATTCGGCTGGTATTTTGCAGTGCCGTGATCTGTGCTTTCTAGGTAATGAAATGTAAGGCAAATATGACACGCTACCGTCACCAAGGTCCGTGTATACACATCGAGAGGGCGGATACACCGTCGTCCAAAAATAGCTCGACTGGCATTCGGGGGGTGTTTCGATCACGTCGCCCGAGCCCAGGACCAATGCGGATGTGAGTCGATCCGGATCGTGATCCTGCGGGCTCTCGCCGTGAGGACCAGAGTGACGTCACCCTGACTGGGTGACGTCACGGAGCCGGTTTCGCCCACTGTGCGGCTCAAGCGCCGTCATGAATTTGGCGTGTCGGCCAGTCTTCCCTCAGCCGTGGCGACGACCTCTGTCCTGCTGCACCTGCCGGTCTTCACCTCTCCGTGGGGAGGGGCATGGGGGGGGGGGCGTCCGCCTCGTCACGCTGCAGTCATCAGCGGTGGAAGGGGCGGATGGCGGGGGGGGCGGGGGGAGCGGTCCACAAGTCCCTGCTGCCGACCGCGGTGCCCTCTGGTGGTGACGGGCCGACATCCGACCCTCGTTGTCTGTACGGCCGCTACTGTACACCGGCCGTGCTGCCGTGCCACCACCGGCAGCCGACCACTGGCAGACGGGCGAAAGATCTGTGGACCTGACGGTCAGATCCACCAACCAAGAGCATTATGTATGTCTTCCTGAGCAGGTTATCCCATTGGGAACACTGACGCAAATCCGAAAGGAAACACACTTTTCGACTTCCTGGAGAATCTAGCGAGCCTGAGAGTGATAACTCAACAAAATGTAAATTATCAATGTGTCCCAGGGATAGCACATGTCACTGAGATAAATGATTCTGTGATGGCTTCTTTAGAACTGTCAGACATGTGCTCCGCATGCCAAGTAATTTGTGAGCGCTAAAACTGGAACCTATTCTAGCAAAGGCTGTGCTGACAGTCCAGCCGCCGTCCGCGGGCCTCTGTGGTCTCTGGGGTCAGCTCGCTTCCAGTGGCCTGTACCGCCGTGTTCAGCTCAGTGATCTCCCGCTCCTCTGAGCTGTTGCCTCACTGGCATGCGTTCCGCCCGGTAACCCAGCCCCCTGATCCGCCCCTGCTTCCCTGATCTGCTCCTCTCCCTGACACGCGTTCCCGTCCGATGACCCCAGTCCCCCCTGATCCGCCCCTGCTCTTCTGAGCTGCTGCCCCCCCCCCCTTGGCACGTGTCCAGCTGGTGACCCAGTCCCCCTGGATCCGCCCCTGCTCCTCCGGGCTGCTGCCCCTCCCTGGCACGCGTCCGATGACCCAGTTCCCCTGGATCCGCCCCTGCCCCCCTGAGCTGCTGCTCTCCCTCGCACGCGTTCCCGTCCGGTGGCTCAGCCGCACGGGCGACTCTGAGCTCGGACGGAAGCAGGTCCCCGAGATACGCCGTCGAGAGGATCGATAGCAAGCGATGGCGTGCTGACAGTAACGATCACTAACGTACCCGACCACGACGTAGTCGTATCGACGAAGCGCCCAGTTCTTGTCTTGACTGACCTATGTCATATGTCACTGACCTGACATAACTCCTAACGCGGTGAGAACTCCGCATTGGGTGTCAGAAAAGAAACCTGTGAGCCTATTGAATTGATTGGCCACTTGTGGACTTATTAAGTAGAGTCGACGTTGTTGTTCCGTGGTGGACGGCTATAAAAGTCCGCTCCGTCCGCTGCAGCCAAACAGGCTGGTCCGCCCGTTAACAGTCCGATTCGCCCCGTTAACATTACGGCCCGGCCGTTAGCAATTATTCTACCTGTTAACAGTAGGTTTCGCCAGTTAACACCCCGTTCCGCCGTAGCAGTATCTTCGCGCGTTAATAGCCGTCCTCCCGTTAACAGTAGGTTCCGCCTGTTACCAGTCCGGTCTGCCCGTTAACAGTCTGTTCCACTTGTTAACAGTTATTTCCGCCCTTTAGCAGCTTGCTCCATCCGTTAGCGGTATGGCTTTTAATGTCTGTGCATTTGTACGCTAGCCAACCGAACGTCCAGTGCTTCCTGGCATCAGTCGCAGCTCGCCGGCTGCTCCCGCCCAGCCGCTGTCCCGCTGGGAGCTCTCCTCTCCGTCGCCCGCCGAAAGCCCGGCGGTACGGCCAGCCGCCGCGGGGAAAGCCCCTGCCGCTCGCCGGCTGCTCTTGCCCAGCCGCTGTCCCGCTGGGAGCTCTCTTCTACGTCGCCTGCCGGAAGCCCGGCAGCACGGCCGGCCGCCGCGGGGGAAGCCCCTGCCGCTCGCGGCTGCTCCTGCCCAGCCGCTGTCCCGCTGGGAGCTCTCCTCTCCGTCGCCTGCCGGAAGCCCTGGCAGCGACGGCCGGCCGCCGCGGGCAGGGCCACTGCCGCTCGCCGGCTGCTCCTGCCCAGTGCTGTTCCCGCTGGGAGCCCTCCTCTCCGTCGCCTGCCGGAAGCCCGGCAGCACGGCGGCCGCCGCGGGGGAAGCCCCTGCCGCTCGCCGGCTGCTCCTGCCCAGCCGCTGTCCCGCTGGGAGCTCTCCTCTCCGTCGCCTGCCGGAATCCGGCAGCACGGCCGGCCGCCCGCGGGCAGGGCCCCTGCCGACAGTCGCCACACGCCGCTGACCGCTGATTGCCGCGAATCTGGCGCCATTAGTCGTCGGCGACGACGCTGCGTCGGCTGGCCACGTCGCCGGCGGCGCTCCCGGAGTCCGGACGGATAGCTGCGCGTGACGGGACGTGGTCAGGCTGTGGCGCTGAGGCGTGACGAGACGCGGTCAGGCTGTGACGCTGAGGCGTGCCGGGACGTGGTCAGGCTGTGACGCTGAGGCGTGCCGGGACGTGGTCAGGCTGTGACGCTGAGGCGTGCCGAGACGTGGTCAGGCTGTGATGTGACTGAGGCGTGCCGAGACGTGGTCAGGCTGTGACGCTGAGGCGTGCCGAGACGTGGTCAGGCTGTGACGCTGAGGCGTGCCGGGACGTGGTCAGGCTGTGACGCTGAGGCGTGCCGGGACGTGGTCAGGCTGTGACGCTGAGGCGTGACGGGACGTGGTCAGGCTGTGACGCTGAGGCGTGACGGGACGTGGTCAGGGCTGTGACGCTGAGGCGTGCCGGGACGTGGTCAGGCATGTGCGCTGAGGCGTGACGGACGTTGTGGACCGGTTAATGTTTGGGGCAAGATGATGGTGGAGTCGCTACGGTGACGTGTGACGATTAATTTGTGACGGTGGGGCATTGCTATGAAGTAATGTGACAGGTAAGTTGTAAGAGTGGGGTGTGACGGTGGCAATGGGACAGCGGCGTTTTGGTAGTCAAGGAGTGATTGCTCTGACAGCGGAGATCTGTCGATACACGTGAGGCGGCGAAGATGTGATCACTTTGGTGTCACAACGCAGTTTAAAAGCGCCAGATCGCCTTTGGAGAAAAACGTTGGTACCGTCCCCATACCAATAAAAAGACAGCATGAGCGCCATTGCAGCGCGGCAAGATTTGATCGATGCCTGTCCTGATCCCAGCTTTCCAGTATTTCTAAAACACAACAAACTTGTCCTGGTGGTGGCGAAGCGTCGGCGACATCGGCCCGGCACCGCCCCAGTGCAGCCGGGGCCCACTGATGTGGCAGCCGGCCCGCCTCTACCGAGCTACCGAGACATTGCATACTGGCCTCTACCGATTTGCCGAAATATTGTATACCTTGTGGGCTGTGGCAATTTGGAGTAGCAGCAGAATTATGTCCGTGTTGGTGAAACGAACGCTAAGCAGGTGGTGACGCGTGATAGTGAGCAGTAGCGGTGAGATGTGACGATTTAAATGTGACGGTGAGATGTGGCTGTGAGATGTGACTGTGAGATATGACGATTAGATATGATGGTGAGACGTGATGGTAAGGCGCGACGGTGAGATGTCACTGTGAGATGTGACATTAAGACGTGACTGTGAGATGTGACGATTAAATGTGACGGTGAGATGTGACGGCGAGATGTGATAGCAAGACGTGCCGATCAAATGTGACGGTGATATGTTACGGTGAGATGTGACTGTGAGATGTGACTGTGAGATGTGACGGTGAAATGTGGCTGTGAGATGTGACGTTAAGATGTGACTGTTAGATGTGACGGCGAGATATGACGGCAAGACGTGCCGGTTAAATCTGACGGTGATATGTGACGGTGAGATGTGACGACGGATGCAAGACGATGGGACTGACAATGAGGCGAGCTGTGATAATGGAGAGGTGGCGGCAGGTCTCTCAGTAGGTCGCATTGTATAACTGTAACCGTGTGACAGCGCCTGCAGTGCGGGAGCTGGGATGGACAGGTCAGGGAGCAATGGCTGACAGATGACAGTGAAGCGTGACAGTACATACCACGGAGCTGATGACAGACCGTCGGGCATGTGCGACATACACGTGGTATGATGATCGTGTTCGGGATCATGGTAACGGACGCTGAATTATTTGGCGTCTGTCCGTAACTGGCCAGTCACGAAAACGAGCAGGCATGGCGCGGCTCAGGTTGTTTTTTTTTTGCGCATTCCAACCCATCGCCTTAATTTTTGCGCACGGACCGTGAGAGAATGCAGCATTGCTGTCGAGCAATAGGAAAACCGCTACCAAGGCATTAATTCTGCCGCTGTTATCGCATGTGCCGGATGAAGCCGTGGCACAATAAATGAGGGTTGTGAGGCTGAGTCCCAAGTGCTGAGAAAGAGTGCTGCCCCACGTGCCTTGACTGGAAACGTAATTGCAAATATTATCAGCCCCCCCCCCCGCCAAATTGGGAGAACTTCCGTTGCACTTGCCATGGGCTGAAATCTCAGCAAGGCGAGACAAATAACTAAGGCAGACAGGACAGGCACGGCTATCAAAAAACTAAGGTAGACAGGACAGGCACGGCTATCATATAACTAAGACGGACAGGACAGGCACGGCTATCATATAACTAAGACGGACAGGACATGCACGGCTGTCATATAACTAAGGCAGACAGGACAGGCACGGCTATCATATAACTAAGACAGGCGGGACAGGCACGGCTATCATATAACTAAGGCAGACAGGACAGACACGGCTATCATCTATCCAAACCTGGAGCGCAACGAGAATTGTAATAGCTGTGGCTTTGGGCTGTACCACACCAGTGGTAATCCGGCACCTCAGTATGCCTGGTCTTAAAATACCAAATCTTCTGCAATGTAGGCAGAAGTCTAGTTTAATTCTGTGCTTTTTCTCTCTGGTTCGCGCCTCCTCCTCTACCCTCTCACTCTCTTTCTCAGTGCCTCTCCCTCCTCATTGCTGTCTCTCTCCCGTTCCCCTTCGTCTCGCCCTTCCTGCCGGGCCGCCTGCCCGCCCGCCTGCATGCTTCCCTCCCTCCATCCCTTTCCTTCTCAACTTACTCTACTCCATCTCCATCCCTTTCCGCTGTCATCAGCATATTCTTTATCAAACGCAGCCATTGTGCATTCATCCATACGCTTCTCCATATTGTGTGCTATCTTTCCACTAAGCCACATCCAGCCCATCGCGTGGTCTCTGTATCAGACGCCACACAATTTGGACGCCAGGAATGGGGGGGGGGGGGGGGAGGGGGCAAGTCATCAGTGCGGCAGATGCTGTGCAGAACTAGCACATCCGTTGCTCATTTACATCGAGCCCGACTCGTAAGAGCAGGGCGTCACATAACGGTGACATGTGAGCTGTGAGCAGTGCAAATGCAGACTGCGAACAGCGCAGATGTCAGTGGGATGAAGGCTGGTTGCGTTCGCTATCTGCGTGTCATAGACTTCGTACAAATTCAAACAGCTCGTCGAGAAGCACACCGCAAAGTTAAGCTTTATAATGTGCGGAAAGTATGGGATATTTGCCTTTGCTGAGAGATAAAAAAAATTGTGGGATATACTCCTTGCAGCTCTAAACCCACGCAGATGCGCAAAGCCGTAGATCCGCGCGGAGCCGCGGGCCTGTGCTGAAGCACGGGCCTGCCTGCTGAAGCGTGTTGAAGCACGGGCCCGCCTGCTGAAGCGTGCTGAAGTACGGACCTACCTGCTGAAACGTGCTGAAGCACGGTCGATGGGTGTCTGCTGCTGGACAGTCGATTTAATGGAGTTTTGTAGTCCTTCCTCTCCGCGTCGTGCACGAAATATGAGGTTGAGTTTGCGGTTGAGGAATAAACTGACACGCGTCCGCACAGCGCCACACGTGCCTATCGACCGTCGTAAATCCCCACCACCCCTCCCACTTCGCCACGTCTCGGGCGATGAATGCCACTCCCGGGAAAGCCGAGTGAAAAGCGCGCCATTGCCGGGCGCGCCGGCGGGACCTCCGAGGACGGACATCACCTTCCCGGCGGGACCTCCGAGGACGGACATCACCTTCCCGGCGGGCCTCCCGCTCGCCGAAGAACGCTCTGGCGCCACCCCGGGGTCCATCCATCAGAAGGGGAGCGGCAAGGGTAGCCGACCTCTCAGCACCGCAGCATGGAGCGGAACAGTGCCGGACGCTGCGCCGCCGTGCGAGGGCAGGCAGCGTCACCGGCGCACGAGATGGACGCCTGTGCCTGACATGGTTTCCGAATCACACCATTCATTGCTGGCTGACATCCGGCTGCGTACAACGCTTGTATTGTCTGGCCACCGTAGAAACAGCTCCGACCGCTGGGTCACAGGGGACGTCTGCAATCACGGATGGGCGCTGAGCTGCGCGTGGCGACCTTAACGCGACGGCTGGCCGGTTGGCGACGCTGGCTCCGGCGCCGTCTGGCCAGGGCCTGCTGGCGGCGGCCGTCCGTGGCAGGATGGTCCGGCGGCGGCGGCGCCGTCTGGCCGGCCAGCGGGCGGCCAGCACCGCCGACGTCCCGACGGCCCGCCGCCGGCGCCGCCGGCTCGTAATGAGGCCGGCTCGGGTGACCCACGGGCACACACCAGCCGGACTCTCACGTGTTGACATTGACCAGGCTCGTCCCCGCCGTCGGGAGTGGCCCGGCCTCAGTTTCCGGGAGCTCGGGCCGCGAAAGGAAGCACCAGCTTCTGTTACAGATCAGATCCCACTTCTGTCCTCTGGCCGCCGGGTGGGTTGGTACGCATTTGTCACGGTGCTGGCGCTCACAGGCCCATAGCCTGGAGCCGGAGTTTTGGTTGAAAGTGCGTCACAAAAAATCGCCATTTCACTCCAGGCTAGCTAGCATGAAGGGATTCGAAAGCGCGGCGGAAACGGTGACGCCGCAAGCGTCGGCGACCGTCGCGACCCTTGCGAAGTTGTCACGTCCCAGGGTCCGGTCACACCGTGCGGATCCGTGCCACGCGGCAGTGATCAGAGCGGCAGTTGGCTTGAGCCCGCGTTACTCCGCGTGGCGGTGTTATCAGACGGCGTGACATGACACCCGTACTTGGAGGCCGCTTCACGCCGCGTGGAGCGCGGCTGGCGGCGGTGGGCGGTCGGCTGGCGCCTCCGCGGCGGCTGGGGCGCTGCGGTTGGCCCGTCAGGTCCCCTCCCGTCGGCGGTCAGCTCCGGTGACACGGGTCAGGGGTCGCTACCGCCAGCAGAGCTCTGCTGGCCGGACGGCCGCCTCACTGGCCAGCACCGAGCTGCGAGCTGCCAGCCACGTGACGGGATTCACCGGACGTGTCTGACGTCTGTGCCGCCCGCCGACGCCTGGGGGCGGACTGTGCACATGCCTGACTGTCAAACGCGATAAGCCAACGCTGTCAGAACATCGCAGAGCTTGCCAATGCTTTGACGGTGTCCAAGCACCATCTACAAAATGAATCACAGGAATGCACCGCGGCAAAGTGTCGCGGTGACCAAACACGCAGCGATGAACGTGCATTTGTACATGTATGCATGCTCGTATTTGTGTGTATGTTCGCCAAAGCGAGCGGAAAGTTAATGCAGACAAAGTCCAAAAACGCTCTGTGTACGCGTCGCTTTCCAAGCTTACGTGAGACCTGTGTTTGTCCGCAGAGCGAGCGCGACCTACAGCCGCCTCTGAGGGCGCCGCCTCCCTCACTGAGCCCAGCCCGGTCATGAGTGGCGCCAACATGAGCCCCAAGTTTACGACCCGCATCAAGAACTGGGTGGAGAGTCGGTTCGGCCGCGGCCGGCGACGGCTTGGCCGGGCCGAACTGTGTCGCTGCGGCGGCGGCGGCGGCGGCCCGGCCGGCTGCCGGTGCGGGATGCCGGCGCCGGTGCGCGGCCCGCTCCTGGTGGCGAGCGGGCGCGCGGGCACTCACGCCCGACTCGCTGCTCTCCTTCTCCAGCCCCGAGTCGGCCTACTTCACCGGCCAGTCGGAGGACTCGGCCACGCCTCTCACGCCAGCCACGCCCCTCACCCCTGCCACGCCCCTCCTCCGGCAAGTACTTCCTGCTGCAGAACCGCGACTTCCGGCCGCCGCGCCCACCTGGCGGCGGAGGCGCCGGACGCCTCGGACGGTCCCCGCTTCTCGCCTGTCCGCCGGCAGTCCGCAGGGCGTCCGCAGCGGAGGGCAGTCCGCAGGGACCCTCGGCCGAACTCTGGCGGCCTGCCGGCGCGGGCAGCCAGCGGCAGTCCGCACGGGCTGCCCCCTGGCGGCAGTCTGCTCGTCCCTCCGGCCGCCGGCAGTCCACACGGGTCGCTGCTGGCCGGCGGTGGTAGTCACGCATTACGAGCGCCCGCACCGAGTACGCCGTGGTCGGCGAGTTCGGCGAGATGTGCTACTCGCCGCGAGAACGGCCCAAGATCAAGACGAACCCGTGGGTGGCGGCCAGCGGGCGCGGCCCGGCGTCGGTCTCCGACACCTCTGGACTAGACTGCTCTTTGTCTGGCGAGACCGTGCCGTCGCGCCGTGTCGACTTCCAGCGTTCGTACTCGTCCGGACGCAGCTCGTACGTCAGCGAGGTGTCGAGCGGCAGCTCGCTGGCCAAGCCAGCCGGCCCGCCAGCCGACCGGCGGCCCGACAGCACCTACGACTCGCTGGGCTCGCGGCATCGCTCTTCGGAGGAGGAGGAAGAGGAGGAAGAGGAGCCGCCGCCCCACAGCTCGGCCGGCAGTCTGCGCGCCGACCTGCCGCCGCCGCCGCCGACGCCGCCCACCACCGACGACCGCTACAGCGACGACGTCACCGACGACGAGGACGACTCGTCGGACGATGCGGGCGGCGAGCGGCGCTCTCCAGCCAAGCGGTCCCGCGGCCAGCGCCACCACCAGGAGCGGCGGCGCAGCCTACGGGACCGGCGCCGGGGCGCGCGCCGCCGCTCCGAGCCCGACTTCAGCCCGCCGCCGGCGCTGCCCGACCCGAGTCCGCTGTTCGCCACCGCCGAGCGCGCGCCTTGGGAGGCGGACGGCGCGCCGACGCCGCTGCTGCGGCGAATGGCGCGCGCTGCGCCGCTCCTGCCGCGCTCCTTCTGTCCGTCCAGCGAGCCGCTGCGCCGCAAGGTGTTCCGCGGCGCCTCGGCGGCGGCGGCGCTGGCGGCCAGCCCGTTGCGTTCGCCGCAGCCGCGGTTCTCGGCTGCCGCCGACGTGGTGCGGCCGCGCTCATCGCTGGGGGTTCTCGGCTCGCCAGAGCGTCCGGCCGCCGCCTGCAGCCTGTCCGCCTGCGCCTGCAGCCCGGCGCACGCCGCCTCGCGCGCCTGCCGCGAGAGCCTGGAGCAGAAGATCGAGCGGCTGCGCCGGCAGCGGCAGATCGTGGAGGCCAAGATCGAGGAGGCGCAGGCCGAGGAGCAGCAGCGGCGTCAGGAGCGCGTGCGCTACCTGGCCGACACGCTGAAGCAGCGTCACGTGCTGCTACGCTCGCTCAGCCGGTACCCGGCCAGCCCCGAGGCCAGCCCGTTTCGCGAGCCGGCCCGGCCCGTCTCCAAGAGCAGGACCTATTTCGTGTGAGAGGGAAGGGAGAGTGAGCACTGTGGTGTCGCCAGTCATTCCACGCGTCGCCTGGCGCGAGTGAGCCTGCTTTGTGTTGCGCCGTGTGCGACCGCCCAGAGGCAAGGAAGTGGTTTCGAAATGCGCTCACTGCCTCGTCACTGTTCGTTTTGTTTTGCTTTCCGTCGCCGTTTAATTACGGGCGGCGGGCGGGGCAAACAATGCCCGAACCGTGCTGACGACGGCGTGAAATAGACTGTCTGCTCGCGTTATACGCTTCGGTTATAGCGTCGACGCTAGACGGCTCCGCGGCCTCCCAGCGCATCTCCTCTCCGTCCCTGCTTCGGCTCGGCGCCGTGAAAGCCGGCCCTCGCCTCAGCGCGGGATTTCTCGGTCTTGGGTGGAGCACTGTTCCCGTCTTGCGGCTTCGTGCGGTGTTGTGTGTATTGCGTGTCGATGATGTGCTGCCGCGTGCAGCGAATACACGGGGCCTGTGGGCGGCCTGTCATGCCCGCATCTGCCGAACGGAGGAATCCCGCGCCAAGCCAGCACTGACACAATGTCACTCCTGTCCGGAGTTGATGCACTCACGGCAGGGAAGGCTATGGCGCTCCCGCACCACAGCCCTGCGCGTGGCGGCGGTGGTGGTGCGGGACGCCGCTTTTGAGAGCGGGACTGCGACATGTGATGGAATTGGACGACGTGACGCGGTGTGATCCTGGCCAGGAACGGAGGGGAAGGGGAAGGACACCTCACCACGTGGCGCGACTGGCCGGACCAGCGACCGGGCTCGTCCGTCACCTGTGATGTATGGCGTCAGGTCGGGCCGCTGCCCGGTCCGGCCAGTGGCTGGGCAAAAGACAGCGCTGAGAAGAAGCGTCGGGAAGATTTTTTGGTGTGATGTATTGAATGTTTCCGCAATACCCCTTTGGTATTAAGACGCGATTAAAGTGGACTGGGTACATGTATCATTAAGCACACTGCATAGCCAAAATCGGACCATCGCAACAGTTCAAGTAAGACAACAACAATAACGTACGTAAACCATCTCATCAGCTACATTACTTCGCATGACTTGTGATGTTAAAACCAGTTTACGGTTGAAGCTACAGAGTCCCTGTTACAATAGGTATCCATCTATCTTTGACCTGCTCTATCGTATCACTCCAAAGTGTATCACGCTTCTCAACATCAAACGCCCCGCGAAGACCTTCTCTAGAACCATCGATGTCGATACTCTTGTCGCGTAGTTTGTGACTGATATTTAAACTTTCTGGCGCAATTACCGTGTAGAATCACTAAGCAAGCAACATTTCGCCCATGAGTGAACTGAACAAAAGAATGATAGCATTGGAATGAGAGTAAACATTGACAAACACATTGAGATCGTTAACAAAAATTGCAATATAAGAAAAGAGGGGACGGAAAAACGACTAATAATGAACAACTGCGAGCGCTTATGGGTAGAGGATGCCGAGCTCGGCTCTGTTGCCTGAGAGACACACGGTGAAGATTGGTCCCGGCTCAGTGGCGACAGCATGACCGACGATAAAGAGGGCCGGCAGATCAGCTCCTCTACCTCCCCGCTCTCTGCCAGCCCGTCACCGTGCCGTCTGAGAGGGCAGACAGACCAGCTCTGCCACCTCCCCGTTCTCTGCCAGCCCGTCACCGTGCCGTCTGAGAGGGCAGACAGACCAGCTCCTCTACCTCCCCGCTCTCTGCCAGCCTGTCACCGTGCCGTCTGAGAGGGCAGACAGACCAGCTCCTCTACCTCCCCGCTCTCTGCCAGCCCGTCACCGTGCCGTCTGAGAGGGCAGACAGACCAGCTCTGCCACCTCCCCGTTCTCTGCCAGTCCGTCACCGTGCCGTCTGAGAGGTCCGGCGGACCAGCTCCTCCACCTCCCCGCTCTCTGCCAGCCCGTCACCGTGCCGTCTGAGAGGTCCGGCGGACCAGCTCTGCCACCTCCCCGCTCTCTGCCAGCTCGTCACGTGCCGTCTGAGAGGGCAGGACAGACCAGCTCCTCTACCTCCCCCGCTCTCTGCCAGCCTGTCACCGTGCCGTCTGAGGAGGGCAGACAGACCAGCTCCTCTACCTCCCCGCTCTCTGCAGCCCGTCACCGTTGCCGTCTGAGAGGGCAGACAGACCAGCTCTGCCACCTCCCCGCTCTCTGCCAGCCCATCACCGTGCCGTCTGAGAGGGCAGGCAGACCAGCTCTGCCACCTCCCCGCTCTCTGCCAGCCTGTCACCGTGCCGTCTGAGAGGGCAGACAGACCAGCTCCTTTACCTCCCCGCTCTCTGCCAGCCCGTCACCGTGCCGTCTGAGAGGGCAGACAGACCAGCTCCTCTACCTCCCCGCTCTCTGCCAGCCCGTCACCGTGCCGTCTGAGAGGGCAGACAGACCAGCTCCTCTACCTCCCCGCTCTCTGCCAGCCCGTCACCGTGCCGTCTGAGAGGGCAGACAGACCAGCTCTGCCACCTCCCCGCTCTCTGCCAGCCTGTCACCGTGCCGTCTGAGAGGGCAGACAGACCAGCTCTGCCACCTCCCCGCTCTCTGCCAGCCCGTCACCGTGCCGTCCGGGGGGGGGGGGGGGGGGGCAGCGGGGCGCTAGAGGCAGCTGATTCCACCAGGCTTACCGGACCGGACGTGCGCCGGACCCTAACCACGGACCTCACACTGCCGAACGCGGCACTGAAATCCCGTCCATGTTTCTGGGAAGGGGCTCTGATGAGCCTTCAAGGTGACCTTCAAGACAGCTATTGCAGCTGCATGCCGCTCTGTGTTTCCCCTGCACTGATAATGCCGCTCTGTGTTTCCCCTGCACTGATCATGCCGCTCTGTGTTCCCCCTGCACTGATCATGCCGCTCTGTGTTCCCCCTGCACTGATAGGCTGATCCGATCTGAGCCTGTCGGCTCAAAGACTGCTGGCAGACGCGATCAGCCGGTGAGCCTCTGAATGAACGCCAGCCAACACGCCCCGAGTGCTGTGTAACTGCGCGGGCGATGATGCCGCTGCAATTGGGCGGCGGAGAGCCCGTGTGTGTCAACTGTTGGCAAGCTACCGCTTTTTGAGACCTCGCGATGCTGAGAATCCGGTAAAAAAACAAACAGGTCCTGGAAACGGGGCCGAAGTGACTGCGCTTGACTTTGCGTTGTCATCCAGATGTCGCCCCCTGATGGGCGACACGGACGACATCTACAGATGGCGCTGCGCAACAGGTCGTTTGCTGGTCCCCGTCGGTATTGCTGTGTGGATGCTCGTTTGCTAGGCATGAAACAATCTATGGGAGTTCGTTCAGCTACGGAAATGTCTTGCTTGAATGACCCAACGACATGGATATGCTTTTAATGTCTTATTTCGAGGAGGTGAACTTGAGCCGACAGCCGACTGAATAATCCAACATGCGGATCGTAACGAAAGACTAGCACCAGCGGGGTTTGCAGGGGATCCGCTATACCAATATCGACTCAAGGCCACAAGCTCGTCGGATGACCGTGCTTGTTATACCGCGTATGTTGGAGCAAACGTAGTCCTTGCTAGCTTTCTCATGTTGCGGCTTCGGTCAGGGCGTTTTTTATTTAGTTGTTTCGTTTAGGGCTTCTCGTTTTCGTTTGCCGCATCTAGCTTTCAGTGGCCCGGGCTGCTCAGTTCTCGTTTGCCACAATCGACGGCAAGAGTAAGGAAGAGAATGCAGTTGGCTTCGACACTGACTGGGACTCCCCCAGGCCCGTCCAAATCGGACGATACTGGACGACGACCTAGACAACATACCTAGTCCCCAAGGCGTCTACATTAATGTGCCTTGGGCAGATGCGTCTCAATTATAAAAAACTTTCACTGATTGCCTGAAAGTTACGGTGGCACCGCCATACAAAGCAGGCGAAAGGAGACACTGAGACAGCCTCAAGCGCACCAAAATCAAAATCTCCCCTCAGCCTATCTACATACCCTTTGTTCTGTCTGCCCGCTCAAAGTCCACCCGACCCTGAACGGGTTGGCAGAGCAAACTCCCGCGAGCCTTCTCGCAACCCCTCCGACAGGATGGATTCGTCAACTGTAAGATGACCGTCGGGAACTGCTTTGAGAAAAACACCTGTACCTTCGTGCGTGTGAAGTTAGCAACACTTCGGTGTTCATTTCTAGCAGAAACCGGAAAACCCCTCGATGCTGTTGAGACTTGTATCAACGGAGGCTCGCAGCGGTCTGACTCGTCGCCCAAAGCAGATCAGGGAGCAGCAAGCGGTCACGCCCCCAGGGTTAAACGAGGCCGACCGACACATGTCAACATTGACACGTGCTGTTACTTACCTGATCAGAAATGCTATGTGAATTCCAGAAATGTCCTTAATGTGGTCTTAGAACGAATAAACAAAAGAATCTGATCGGCTTTCTGCTCAGTTTCACTCATGCGCCGCTATACCCATATGCTTTACGCATTGGCCTGAAACACATTATGGCATGGAAGATCCGGAATTCTATACAGAAACCAAGAAACGCTGAAAATCACAAACCATTCAATTTCACATCAATCGCTACAGGTGTAAACCACACCAGATTACGTCGAAAACTCCGGCGTTGTGCCGCCACCGAAAGCTGTGACCTGAGGTCACCAAATCAAAATCCATATTGCACATCGCCTTGAAGATAGGACGATACCATATTATCCCAGGCCAGCAAGATAAATTGGTGCATTGGAACCAGTCTCAACCTATCTTAACTGGCGAATGACTGACCCAGGGACTTGTCAGGGACTTGTCTCGTCAGGTCAAGCGATGACCTTGAACGAGTAAGTACAAGGGACATGTTTCTGGACAGTGGGAAAACGCGAGCCAAGCGGCGTCAACGACGTCATCGGATGGAGACTAGTT
Organism: Pollicipes pollicipes; assembly: GCF_011947565.3. Taxonomy (NCBI): domain Eukaryota; kingdom Metazoa; phylum Arthropoda; class Thecostraca; order Pollicipedomorpha; family Pollicipedidae; genus Pollicipes; species Pollicipes pollicipes. The sequence continues at coordinate 5,123,028 of NW_023596448.1, forward strand.
CTGGAGCTTTAATCAAATGGGCACTGAGCTAATCAGTCCTTGACCAAACGTCGCTGCCCATTGGCTGCAAGCAAACGTCTTATGGCTTTGGAAATGCCGAACCCCCAGAGGTCCTATAACATCGTTACACGTTAAGGGTATGCGAGATTGCGTCGACAAAGCATGAGTTTTATTAGGTCATCGAAAGCCTGATGGGTTTTCCCTAGTTGACTATTCTTTTTTGTTGTCGACAACAAAAATGAAGCATAAATGACTCTGAAGAATGGCAAAAATACATACGAAAGCTGCTCTTTGGTTATATCTTCCGCTCGGGCCCGCTGCTGGTAACATCAGCTCATTGGAGGAACTCGTATCACGGTACGCCCCACACCAATCACCACCCGGGCTTAAACACCGGCCGGTCCAGGTTCTTTCGGCTCATTTATTAGGTGTTGGGAAAAGCAACATTTAGTCGACACCAGTACTTCCACGTTAATATTTTACAGTCAGCGTTTGGAATAGATGACGATAAAACAGCTAATGTACAAAACAAAACGCAATAAAAAAGAATGCATCAGACATTAGTAAAGCTAGTTATATACAACACGACCCGACAGTCGCAAATTAGTTCTTATGCGTTTCATAATTGTCTCTGGCTAACACGCCACGGGACGGCCGGGCGGGCCACATCACACGCGCACAAGCAGCATTTTATCACGATTAGTCCGCGCCGGGAACGGCCGCGCGACGGCCGACGGCGCCACATCCAATAGGAAACGCCGCCACAGCTTGGCCGCCGTGCCCACAGATGGCAGCACGAGTATTAGTCCTAGCTGCCGGCCTCGCGGCCGTCCGAGCGCCAGCTGACCAAGCCACTTGCTATATCACATCCACGGGTCTAGAGCTAGCTGAGACGTTGGCGGACGCGAGAGCGGAATGTGTGCGGGGGGAGGGGGTGGGGGACGCGCCGGTCGGTCGGCCGTTACGTCACGAGGGTCATGTCCTTCTTGCTGGGCAGACTGGGCCGCTTGCCCTGCCACAGCGCGTCGTGGATGGTGAAGGCGTCGATCGTCACCGACAGGTGCTTGGTGTGGATCTGGCTGAAGCATTTGCCGCCGGAGTTGTATCTGCGGGACACGCAGGCCAAACAGTGTTGTCAGCCTGGATGGACAGAGTGCACACGTTCACTCCACGACAACGCTCACCGAGGCACAGCTCTCTGTCAGGCTGTCTATATCTTCTACACATCACGTACGGTTCACATGCGGGTCAGGCTCTCTCCAGTATGGTATGTGAGCATGCCAGGCCAGCGATACTCACTTGAAGAACTTGTCGAACATTTTGTCGGTGGCCATCTTGGGTCCGGTGCCGTATAGCTTGACCACCTCGTCCGTCTCGGGCTCGTACCTGCGGCACCAGTCAGCGGCCACTCAGCACGGCGACCCCCCCGCTCATCCGGGGCCGTCGAGCCGGCCGTGCGCCCGTCGCACCCGTCAGCGGCGCACGCACACGAGCGACAGTCAGCGGCGCAGCACACGAGCGACAGCCAGAGGCGCACGCACACGAGCGACTGTCAGCGGCGCAGCACACGCAGAGGACTGCGCGGCGCCGCGTCCCCGTCGGGACGGCGGCGCCGCGCGCCGGCCAACAGACCCCAGACACTGACCAGTAGAGGGCGCGGAACTGGCAGCGGGCGTCCCGGAACAGGATGAGGAAGTGGCGCGCCTCGACGCGCGCTATCTCCTCCAGCACGCGCTGCTTGGCCTCCCGGTTGACGGCGCCCGGGAACACGCAGTACTCGACGGCGTTCAGCAGGATCGACCGGTTCGACTTGGTGGTCGGCTGCTTGAAGAGGCGTGGCCCTGAAGGAGTGCGAAGATCTGGCGTCAGAGCGGGTCACCAGAGGGCGCGGCAGTCTCATCTCACACACGTCACTTCATAACACGGCTGACCCACGCTCAGGGGATTACACCCAGGCCGTTGCAAGCACGTGATACAAGTTCACGCTTACGTCCACCCCTGTACTTGTTCACACCTGGGTGTCTCCTGGGGTATGATAATTGCTGGATAAACAGCTTCAGTGCGCTGCTACCGCTGCCGCCCCTGGAGCTGACCAGCGGCCGAGCAGCCGCAGATCGCCGGGAGACCAGCCGTGCGTCAGCGGCAGCCTCGCGCCCGCGCGCCGCCAGACCTCACCGTTGTAGTCGTAGCTGGCCATGGACGAGGTGTCGCTGGCGGCGTCGTCTCCGTAGTTGCGTCGCCGCGACACCAGGCCGGGCGGCAGGGAGCCGGGACCGGACGGCGACGTCACGCCGCGAGAGTACGCTGTCCGACACACAGAGGCGCGCGTCACTCCACGGACCCGTCGCCCGGCAGGCCCCTCACTCGGCCCCGGCGCACCCCCGCGCAGCCGTCCGACAGTCGGCGGCGCCACGACAGCGGCGGCTCGGCCGACCCCGAGAGATCGCCCGCTACAGACACCGCGCTCTGGTGACACGCTGAGTCGGCCACAACATCTGGCGTCATGCGGAGCCCGTCACGTGGCCCGCTCCTGGCGCGGCGCCGAGCTGACGCCGGCGTCGGCCGTGGCTCACCTCCGGGCGAGACGCCGCGGCGCGTGGGCGTGTCCCGGCCCAGGCCCGAGTCGGTCTCCGAGTAGCGCGGCGTGCCGCCGCCGGTGCCTGTCGACACAGGCCCGCCTGAGGTCAGGTCAGGTCGGGTTAGGCGATGGCACCTCCGCGGCGGCACGGCCGGCCTCCGCAGCCGCCTCGGCCGGATCAGAGCTCGGCCACACACCCTTCCAACTCTCGACTCTCGACCGCCCACGCCACCGCTGGCACGCGGCGGGAGGAGCAGCATGCCTGCCCGCCCAGCGGCGGCAGGCGGCTGCCCGCCAAGACTGCAGCAGACACGGCAAACAACCAACACAACATGTCAACACGGCGGCGTCACGTCCGCGCCGCGCATCGCCGCCAGGCGGCTGACGCGCTCACGCTTCACACGCGCCGCTGCAGGGCTTCTGCCTGCGCGCTACGTCTAAGGTTAGCGGAAACTCGCAGTGTTATTGGGTAAACACAAGCTCCCAGCCGTACTGGCCGCCGCTGAGCCACCGCACCAGCGGGTTTACGCGCGAGATGACGGAACCAGCGCACACAATCTGAACGCTGCTAGCGACGCAGAGTGCCACACATTTACCACGCACCAGCAGCGTTAACGGCTTCACGCGCAGCCACCGACATCACACGCGCTCACAAGCGACTCGTGGCACTCGGTGGCCACCACACAAGGCGAAGCGCTGACGGTGAACAGGCACGCACTCCACCCGGTTAACTGGCGACGAACGCTAGTAGGTTAACAGGCGACTAAACAGACACCACTACAGGGTCACCAAGCAGCCTCCCAACGCGCGCGAGTCCAGCGACTACAGAGCCGCCACACACGGCCGTTCCCTGCGACTACAGACCGAAACCTCTGTTAGACCGTCGAGCGGGGTTACCACAGAGCGGGCGGCCGGCGCGCCGCGTCCTTGGCGCGCGCGCGGTTAGAGAGGGCGCCGGACGGCTCACCAAACAGGTTGGTCAGGGACTGGTGATGGCGGCGGCCGCCGACGCCGGCCGCCTTCGAGTAGGTACGGTTGACATCGCCGCTGAGGCTGGGCCGCTGGCCGCCGGCGGCGCCGGCGCGCTCCGCGGCCGCTACACGCACGCGCCCCAGTCAGACACGCGGCGCGCGCCCGCAGCGCCAGCCCGGCCACACGGACAGACGACAGCTGACCGGGCAGGGACGCGCCACCCGCAGCACAGCACAGGGCGCCGACACAGCGGCGGCGACTCATCACAGCGGCGGTGGGACGGACACGGCCTCGGCCGCACCAGCGCCGAGCTGGCCGCCCACCGCAGCTCGCTGACGCCAGGACTCAGGACCGCCCTGCCTGTGTCAGCAGCCTCTCCTCTCGCCGAGCGGCCGGCCACCGGGCCGACGCTCAGATCAGGTCGCCACAGGTGTCAGCTGTTCACCGCTAAGACACGTAGCTGAATCATGTCGCCAACAAAATTCGCACCTCTTCCTACCAGCCCCGCTCCACAACACCCAGCTGTTCAGCAGAGATTGATAACCAAATGGGCCCACCGCCGAGCGGCCACACCGTCGCTGACAGGTCTCGGGGAGGAGCGTGGCCGGGGCGGTCCGCTCCAGTGACCGGGGGGGCAGGAGCGTGGCCCGGGGCGGTCCGCTCCAGTGGCCGGGCTCCACTCACCTGACGGTCGTCGGCCCGAGTGGGCGAACTGGGTTCTCCGGTAGCCGCCCGAATCTGGGCCAGACACGAGCAGGTCAGAGACAGCAGGCGGCGCGACAGAGAGCGGCGGCGGCGGCGCAGGCGGAGCAGCGTGCGCAGACACAACGAGACACGGGCCGGGCCCGGCGGCAGCGCACAGCTACACAGACAGAGACAGAACGGCGCCAGCACGGCAGACTACACAGACCAGGCGCGCACGTCACGCCCGACCCAGGCGGCCCGCTCAGGCTGCCGCCGCTGCCGACATGGCGCGCCGATTCAGGGGCGGCACGGGCGGTCGGTCGCACCGGCGAGCACAGCCTACGGGGAGGGGGGGGGGGGAGGCGCGCGTGCTGCCGGCGGACCGGAGCGGGCGTCGCCGCCACCTGTGTCGGCGGCGGGCGCCGAGCGTCGGCACCCCGTCAGCCGCCTCTTGGCGCGGTGGGGAAAGTGCACGTCAACTAGCGCCATCCTGACCGATCCGACGTCAGGTGCCGTGCCAGACACGGCCGAGGCCAGCAGCCGAGCGCAGCGTACGGGCGCTGGCCGCGCCGGCCCGGGCCGGCGCGCCACTCACCGTCATCGTACAGCGAGCTGGAGCTGCCAGTGCGGGGCCCCATGCGCGAGCGGGGCCGGCCGGCCGTGCCGCTCAAGCTGCCCGTCGACGTGCGGTGGCCGTCCTTGCGCATGCCGCCGCCGTCTGCGCGTGCCAAGGCGGTGCAAGTGAAGCGACGCGGTGCGGCCGTGCCGACAACTACAGCTACGGCCGACCGCCGCCGCCGCCGCCGCCGCAGACGGGCGACGGCCGACCACAACCAACGCGACGGCTACGCTCTCTGCGCTACTGGGGCGGCAGCGGATCGCGCACAGCGCGGGCCGCGGCCGACGCCCGGCTGGCGGCTCTAACAGCAGGCAGGCGCGGCCGCGCGCCACCCACGGCCAATGAGATACGCGCCCGAGGGCCCAAGCAGACATGGCGTCCAGAAGCGCGTGCGAGCTCGACAGACATTCCAGGACAGCGGCGAGCACAGGGACACGGAGCGCGGGCGCGGGAGAGAGAGTGAGAGAGTGAGAGGCGGCCGGAGCCGGCAGACAGACGTACCGTTGGAGACCTTGCGTCCCGAGTGGCCCGCCACCGGTCTCGAGTACCTCGGCTCTGCAACCGCAGATGAGAGGAGAGAGCGGCGTCAGGCCACGGGCCGCGCGCTGGTGGCGGACGAGCGGGCAGTGCACAGTGCGATCGTGGCCGGCGGGCGGGCGGGTGGCGGCAGTGCGCGGGGCGCGGTGCGGACAGTACTCACCGTACAGACTGGCGTTGGAGCCCCGCCGCGAGCCGGCCGCCGCCGCCAGGCTGGAGGACGAGCCCCACTGCTCGCTGCCCTCCCGGCCCTTGTCTAGAAACAGAGAGGCCGGGCGACATGCGTTCAGGCGTCTGCCATGCGAGCGTTCAGGGCACACGCAGCACGGCACAGCACGGCGCAGCACGACCAGGCAGCCAGGGCACGCCAAACAAAACGAAACAGGACGGACGGCGGCGGCGGCGGTGGCGGTGGTTGCGGCGCAGAGCAACTGAAAGAGCGAGCATGCGTCCGGCAGGAGCGCTGGCATGCGATGGCGGCGGAGCGAGCCGCCAGATGGTGTCCGCGACCCGAGCAGCACTACCTGGAAACGCTAGAGCCCCGGGACGACTGACCAGACAGGCGGAGACCGGTGCAGGCGGAGGCGAGACGAGAGCGGCGTGGTGGCGCGCAGTGGTGAAGTGGTGAAGGCGGGGGGATGGGAGGCGTTCAGACTGGGGGACGGAGCACCGGCCACCATGGTGCGTGTCGTGATCACTGCAGGCCGTGTGGTGTCGGCCGGCCCACCCCCGGCCCCGTGCCAGCGGTGCGAGGCAGCGGCAGCGGCAGCGGCAGCAGCAGCAGCCGAGGGGGCGGCGGCGGTCGTCACCGCCCGCCCGCCCGGCTGGCTGGCTGGCTGGCTGGCTGCTGGCTGGCTGGCTGGCGGACTGAGAGGCCGACACTGACCGGGGTACATGAGCTGCTCGGGAGTCTGCAGGCGGCGGCTCAGCGACTTGGAGCGCGTCGACACGGCTATGTTAGAGCGCCGCCGCCGGCTCAGGCTGCGGTGCCGCACCAGCGAGCTGCCCAGCGCCGCCTCAGCCGCCGGCTCCACCTCTTCGCATGCGCCGCAGGCCGAGGGTTAGACGGCGCAAGGACACAAGCACAGGCGGCAGGCGGCTCCGGCCGAGGCGAGGCAGTTAGAGCCGGGTCACATCAGACGCAGGCGACAGGGAAGACCAAGGACGGCGCCGGCGGCCATCCGGCTCCATGCTCGGCCACCGAACGGAAAGCGCCGACCACGCCTGAGGGCACAGACGGCTGACCCGGCCCGTCTCCGGCGGCTCACACGTCCACTGACCTGACATGGCCTGCAGGTTGGAGCTGCTGCCGCGGCCGCCTCGGCTCGGCGTCATCGGACCGCCGTCCATCATCGACTTGGGCCGTGGCTTGCTGGGCGTCGACTTGGGCCGGGGCCGCACGGCCGGCTTGCTGGGCATCGGAGGCGGCGCCGTCTGCCGGACCACGGCCGGTGTTCAGCGACCCCCACCCGAACCCGGCGGCAGACGGCGCCGACCGCACCACACCCGTCCGACAGCGGCCGACAGCAGCACCGGCGCCACGCTGCCCGCCCGCGCAGCACCGGCACGCGGCTGGTGCTTCCCCCGCCGAGCGCGTGCCGTGTCGGGCCACGCCCTACTCACCCCGTTCTTTTCCGCCTCCTCTCGGGCCTTCTTCAGCTTGTACTGCTCGAAGATGCGCTCCTTCTTAGCCTTCTCCTCCTCCTTCTTGCGTTGCTTCTCCTCCTCCTTGCGCGCCTCGTCCTCCTTCCTCGCCAGAGCTTCCTCCTCCTTGCGGCGCCGCGCCGCCTCCGCATCCTGTTTCCTCTTCAGCGACATCATGAGAATGCGCTCTTTCTTCCGCTCCATCTCGTCCATGGCCTCCTGCACAGGGAACAGACAATCAGTGGTGGACACAAACGGCCAGCAGGGACGCAGGCCGACGGATGGGCAGCAGAGGTCACGGGCTGCAGTGCGCCCAGCGCCGGCGCTCGGGCAGCAGTGCGGCGCGCCTCTGGCGGCGGCGGCGCCACCGGCGCTCGGGCAGCAGCGCGGCGCGTCTCTGGCGGCGGCGGCACCACTCACCGACTGCGGGCTGACCAGCTGGTCGCCGATCACGAGGCCGACGCCGGCCGAGCTCTGGCTGGGCGGCCGCAGCGGGCGCATCGTCTCCGGCGGCAGGTTCGGGTCCACCTCCAGCTGCCGAGCGACACACACGGCCCGGCTCAGCCCGAATCTCGCGCGCACACACACACACACACACACACACACATGCGCACAATCACGTCTTCGCACCGGTCTGACGCATGCGGCGCAGCCTCGTAAGCGTGGACGGCACCAACAGTGATATCAGCAGCAGTGCGCGTGCAAACTGCCAGCGGACCTGGCGACATCCATGCCCTCTACCCAGACGGCGCACTCGGAGCCCGCTGAGCGCGGCCGGGCGAAGCGCGGAGCGGGCCGCTGCGTCAGGCGCACTCCGGCCCCGGCGCACCTTCTCCAGGAGGGGCCGGCTGGCTGGCGAGCCGGCGCCGTCCGGCTGGTCGGGGCTCGGCGGGCGCCGTGCGGCGGCGCGGGTCCGACAGCCGGGCCCAGCGACAGGCCGCCGCCCCGCCGGTGACTCCTCCCGCTCCGGACTCGACTCCGGCTCCGGACTCGGCTCCGGCTCCGGCTCTGGGCTCGGCGCGGGCGGCTCGGCGCGGGCCGCCCGCGGCCACTTGGTGTACGTGGAGAAGGCCGATGGGGCGCCCGACGCCGCGCCGCCGCCGCCGTCGCCGCCCAGCGAGAAGGCCGACGGCTTCGGCTTGGGCTGCAGGCGGGTGGGCGCGTCAAAGCGGTGCGGACGGCGACACGGACGCGTGCGGAACACGAGCAGGCAAACGTGCGAGCGTGACAACATGGCGCAAGGCACGTGCTCCGCAACTGACAACCAAAGCAGGCGACCGGCCAGAGCCGGCGGGCGCCGCGACGCGGCGCGGCCGGCGCAGAGCGCACCGAGGGCGGCGGCGGCGGGCGCCGCTCGGCCACGTACCGGGATGGCAGGCCGCGGCTTGTCCAGCAGGCCGCCGGAGCTGGCCGTCTTCGCCGGCGTCCGGACGGGCGCCCCAGGCGCGGCTTCGGCTTCCGCGGACCGGCGTCGTCGTCAAACGATATCACAAATCCTGCCGCCCAGACCGGCCCGTCACGCGCTGGCCGCGGCGCGTCCCCACGCACAGCACAGCCGCGCGTGCCACGCTGAGGGTCGCTGTTCCGCTTAACACGAACAATGCGGCTTACAAGAACAACTTTAAAACACGACTCAGCTTCTTTCCCATCGCCTTTCCCGTATCTCGCCATCACACATACCGGCATCAAACAGAGATGGTCACAGAGGTTATTCCACACCATGACTACGGACGTCTGGTAGCTCCGCTCATCAGCTGATCGGCCCGGCCTGCATCCGACAGCGTGGGAGCGGCGAGGCGGGGCGGGGGTGGTAGCAGTGGGCAGGGCAGGGCAGGGCAGGGCGGGATAGGGCGCGCCGCCACTCACCAAGCTCTGGGTCGGCGCTGTCGCGGATCTTGTCGACCTTCATGGCAGCCAGCACCTCTGGCGACGGCTCGTCCTGTTCCTTCTCCGGCGGAGGCGGCGGCTGCTGCTGCTGGCCCGCGCGCCGCCGCCAGCGGCGACTGACTGCCGGCGCGGCGCGCCGCCCACGACGGGCTCTGCGGGCTGGGCGAGCGGTGCCACCTTGAACGTCTTGCCGGCAGAGGGCGGCGCGCGACACCACCCGCGGCGGCGACGGCTCGTGCCGCTCGGCCGGCTCGGCCGGGGGAGCGCCGCGGCAGGCGGTAGGTGCGGCCGCCGGCGGCCGGCTCCGGCTCCGGCCGCCGGCGCCGTTCCTCCTCCTCCTCCTGCTGCTGCTGGTCGCCGATGAAGGAGACGTTCTGTGGCGCCAATGTCGTCGATGGGCGGCGCCGGCAGCGGCGCGTGCAGGACGGCCGGCGCGCGGCGAGGGCGAGCGGCGCCGCGGCGTGCTGCGGCGCACCGTCGGCACGCGCGGCGAGCCCTGCTCCTCGCGGCCGTACTGAAAGTCGCCGTACATGCGCGGACTCTGGCCGGCGCGCAGCTCGCGCGGCTCCTGGCCGCCGCCGCCACCGCCGCCCGAGCCGTGCAGACGGAAGCCACCGCCAGGCGCGGCCGCGGCCGGCGGCGGCGGCGCCGGCGGGTACGCCCGCGTAGTCCGGGTGGTAGCCGCCGGGCGGCGCCATCGGGCCGGGCATGCCTTGCGGCGCCATCATGCCGCCGTCTGTCGCCGGGAGACGGGGCGGTCAGCGGCCATGGGGGTCAGAGGCCCGAGGTCAGGGGCCAGGGGTCAGGCGGAACGCACAGCGCGCGGGCGCAGCGGCGACATCACGACAGCGGCAGCACCTGGTGCGGAGCCCCAACCGACCGCAGGTCCGGCACAGCCACCGACTCCCCGCGTCATCGCACCACCTACAGAATCCAGAGCCGCAGCAACCTGCACTGAAGCGAAGCACTATCCACCGCACACGGCATCAGCCTGGGTCAGGAACATACGCAGAACTACGCCGTCGTATCACGCAGCTCGTACAACGCGCGCCGAACACCCGTGATGCGCATTGTGGCTCTGTCGAGTTCCGTCCGTCGCGAAACAGCCCTTTTTCCGTTAACAGGTTAACAGAGCAGTTCCCTTCCGGGCGCGTCCTTTCAAACGCGGGTGCCCTCCCTTGCGAGAGGGGGAGACCGACAGCTAGTGGGAGAGAGGAGGACAGCGCGGGGCGACTGACCGAGTCGGTGGTGCTGCGGCGAGTGGTAGGTGGTGGGAGGAGAGGGAGGACAGCCGCGGGGCGACTGACCGAGTCGGTGGTGCTGCGGCGAGTGGTAGGCGCCCGGGTTAGCCCTGCTGCTCGTGGTGCAGCAGGAACGGCCGCTGCGGCTGGTAGTAGGGGTCAGCCGGCGGCGCGCCGTACTGCTGCTGCATCGGCATCATGGGCCTGCCGAGCGGCGGCGAACGCGAGGGCTCAGACAGCGGCCGGCGACACGAGCGGGGCCGGCTGATCACAACCGCACACAGCTCCAACCCTCCCACACTCACACACAGCTCCCACCCTCCCACACCCACACCTCCCGGTGGCGGCCCGGCACCGAGCGCGCCTCGAGTGAGTCCTGCGGGCAGTGTGCGCTGACACCAGACGCGTCACCGCCGTGCGATGCCGCCGCCGGTGCGGAGGCCGACTCGATCGCCAGCGCAGCACAACGGCCCTGCCGGACACCATCGGGCCGCCCGGCCGGTCCACAGCGCTGCAGCAGCAGCCTTCTGTCGGCGGGTCGGGCGCCTCGCCATGGACCACGCGTACCCGCGGTGTGCTCACCTGACGGGCTGGCCCCAGCGGGCTCGGCTGGGGGACATGTGCTGGTACACGTCGTCGGGCGCCATGGGCTGTCCCCACTGGCGGCGCTGGCCGGCCTGGTCGTGCAGGTAGAACTGGCCGGGCGGCGGCGGCGGCGGCCCGGCCTGGTACTGCGGCGGCCCCGGCTGGTACTGCGGCTGCTGGTACGCCTGCTGGTACGGCGGCTGAAACATGCACAGCCGACCTTCAGACAGCCCGCGGCGGCGATCTGAGAGTGCGCCCAACACGAGCACATTCCGAGCAGCGCTCGTTCCCTGGGGTGCCCCTGGAGCGCCACTGGGGTGTCCTGCCTCTGGGATGCCCAGCTCCCAGACTACACGGGTTCTGACTTGCCATGCATCTAGCCGCCCACCTGGCTTGTTCTTTCGATCTCCCAGTTTTAGGCGTACGTGATCCGCGAACAGTTCAGACCAGTATGCCTTCCTATGGCCGGGTATCAGCAAGCCGCGACTCGTGTCGGCGTACCTGAGTCTGGCCACCGTTCTGCATGATGTTCTGCATCTGCTGCATCTGCGACTGCTGCTGCGACAGCCGTTGTATGTCGTCCTGCAGCTCCGTCAGCGACTCGTTCATGCTGCCGGCGGCGATGGCACATCGTCAGACCGGGGCACGCGGAGCGGCACCGGGCGAGCCCCCCTCCCCTCTCTCAAACACGGGAGACAAGCTCCAACGCCGCCGACCAGCGGCCCCCGAACACAGGAGACACGGCCAGACCCGGCAGCCAGACGAGCTCCGCCGCCGCCGACCAGCGGCCCCCGAACACAGGAGACACGGCCAGACCGGGCGGCCAGACGAGCTCTTGCTCTCACCTGTGCAGCGAGCTGGTATATTGGTCGTAGTCCATGTTGTCGAGGTCCGGACTGCCGGCGGCGTCGGGCACCCGAGACCACTTGTCCTTCATGTGGCTCAGATTCTGACTCATCTCCTGCCGGACAGCGCGTGCACGTCGTCACGGTGCGGCCGCCTGACGCCGGCGCCAGAGCTCGCCTCCGTGCCCGCACCGGCAGCCTCTCGCCGCTGTCCGTGGCCAGACTGTACGCCGGCCAGCGACGTCCAAACGTCGCTCCCACCTGAGACAGCCAGCCAGCGATGCGGCACAACCGAAAAGCTGACTTCAACAGTGCCGTCGACGCTCCGGTGCCGGAGCGACCCCGGCCCGGCAGTCGCGTCTGACCCGCACACCCCCTGCCGCCCGAGCGGCGGCCTCTCGCGCGCAGCTCAGCACTCAACGGACGGGCGGCGGAGCGGACGCCGCGGCTGCCGCGCTTCTGACGCGGCGCTGGACCGCGCGCGGCGGCTGCAGCCCACGCGGCTGCCACGGCGGCATGCTGGCACACGTCAGGCACGACCACACCGAGGGGGAAGGGCGGGGACGCCGCGTGTGGAGACACCACTGAGTCGGGCCAGCCAGGCCGACCCGGCTCCGGTGCGGCCTAAACACGCCAGCCTGTTACGGGGGTCCTCCGTCCAGCGACACAGGTGCCCCGGACGCAGTCAGCCGCCGCTGGCGGATGCCTATCTAACCACAGGGTGCTACTGGTGCAGCCTACCGGGCGTCAAACTCAGAGGGGTCGTGCTGCCATGCGGGACAAGACCACGCACACGAGGCGACACAGAGCGGCGACTACACAGCTGCAGCTGCAGCAGCGGCCAGCCGCCGCAGCTGCCGCGCCGGAGGGCAACAGGCACACCATGCAGTCGGGTCTGGCTACGGGGACGGCGCAGACGGCGGGCCGCGCAGGGGCGTCACCTGCAGGCTGGCCGGCCGGCACTCCACACTGTCCAGCAGCGGCTCGGCGGCGGCGGCCGGCGCCGCGTCGCCGCCCTCACTGCCCGACGCCGAGGTGGCGCTGCTGCTGGCGCCCCCACCGCCGCCGCCGCCGCCGCGGAATTTGCTCTGCACGCGCACCGACACCGTCACCCAACGACACAGCGACAAGGGGCCCCGCACCCCCAATACCGTCACCAGGCCACCCCCAATACCGTCACCAGGCCGCCCCTAATACCGTCACCAATACCGTCACCAGGCCACCCCCAATACCGTCACCAGGCCACCCCAATACCGTCACCAGGCCACCCCCAATGCCGTCACCAGGCCACCCCCAATACCGTCACCAGGCCACCCCAATACCGTCACCAGGCCACCCCAATACCGTCACCAGGCCACCCCCAATACCGTCACCAGGCCACCCCAATACCGTCACCAGGCCACCCCTAATACCGTCACCAGGCCACACCCAATGCCGTCACCAGGTCACCCACAATACCGCCACCAGACCTCCATACGCCCACAAACCCCGCCACACCGTCACCAGGTCTCTCCCAATACCGCCACCAGATCACCCCTCGACAACATCAAGACACAAACGGTGGCTATGGCGGTGGCCGGCACCGGCCGCCGCCGCCAAACCGGCCGCGCGCCGCGTGTCCCCGACTATCGCCGTGCGTCGCTCACCTGTCCCATGGCCTGCAGGAACGCCTGCTTGCCCACCGTCTGCTTCTGGCGGCTCATGGCCGACTCCATGCGCCGCTTCTCCTTCTCGATGTTGCGCCGCTTCTCCTCGAGGCGCAGTTTGATGCTGTGCAGCTCTGAGGCCATCACGTCCGGCTCGGGGGCGCCCTCTGCCGGGCCGAGCAGCGGGCGTCACAGAGCGCGCCGGCAGCCGCGGGCGGAGCCGGCGGTGGCAGACAGATGGCGCCGGCGGTAGCCTACACCGGGCACCGCGGTCACCACAGCCTTGCACCAGCCTACGCTGCCCACTGCGTTCACCTCCACAACCTTACTCCACCACTGACTGGCTTTCCCAATTTCAAGAGCGTACACGACTACAACACGACGTCGCCGGCACGACACCCACGCCTACCGGTCGGCAGCCGGCTGGGGACGCGAGGTCAGAGTCCCCCTCCCCTCCGCCCCCGGCAGTCGGCGGTGAGCGTGCCCGGCTGCCCTCCCCTCCCCTCGCGCCGCCACTCACCCGAGGCCGGGGAGGCCAGGCCGCTGGCTCTGCTGCTGCTGCACCCAGCTGGTGGTGGCGGCGCCGGCCGCCGAGCCGTTGCTGCGCGCCGGCGCCGCCTTGCCGCGGTCCTCCTTCTCGTGCTGCATGTACACGATTGTTGATGCCGCCGGCGTTGTCGCGCGGCTGCACCTTGGACAGCTCGGCGAAGCTGGTCGGCTTCTGCTCGTCGTTGTTGTCGAACATGATGACCAGGTTGCCCTTGGAGGGTGAGTCGCCGCGCGCCTCGCGCTCCAGGGCGTCCAGCACGCGGTTGTCGATGTCGACGCCGCCGTCGTCGGCGTCGCGTCCGATGGGCCGGAAGCCGTCGGCGGGCTCGTCGCCGCCGCGCCGGCCGGTCGGCTTGAAGTGCTCCTTGATGGTGCTCTCCTGGAAGAGATTGCGACTGGGCGGACGCGTGAGCTCCTGCCGGCTGTCGCTGCGCGTCTCGTACAGGCTCTGGCGGCTGGCGCTGCGCGACAGCGCCCGCTCCTGCTCCACGTCCTGGAAGGGGTCGCGGTCGCCGAAGCTGATGGTGCTCTCCTTGAGCAGGTCGCGGTGTGTGCTGCTCTCGCGCCGGCCCGCGGGTGCACCACCGGCTGCTTGTCCGGGTTGCGGCCCAGCATGTGCAGGTTGTCCTGGCTGCCACCGAAGTTCTCCACGGTCAGCTGAGACTCCTCCGAGAACGAGTTACGCCCGCGAGAGTCGGCCGCCGCCGCCGCCGCGCCCGCTCGGCGACGGCTTGCCGGCCGGCTGGTGGCGCTCGAGGTCGCCGCACTCGGAGACGGCGCCGCGCCGCTCCTCGCCGCGCTCCTCCCACTTGGTGTCGCGGTTGAGCCGCTCCTTGAGGCGGCGCGGCGCCGCCGGCTCGTCGAGTGCACCGACGACGGCGGGCTCTGCGAGCGGCGCTGGTGCGCCAGCCGCGACAGCGTCAGCGGGCCGGCCGCGCGCTGCACCACGAACTCGCTCTCCTCCGAGTTGGACCTGCAACCAGCCGGCGGCCCGCCCCGTCAGCCGACCGACCGAAAGAGCGACGCGGCGGGCAGCGCCGGCGCCATCCGCCAGCGCGCTGCACTGCCGCCACTCCGGGACACCCTCAGGCCAGGCGGCAGACAGGCCGACTCGATGTAACCGCACAGGCTGCTAAGTACGACTGATGCATAAAGGCACATTTGCGCAGTGCTTGTTTCAGTTATGCATCAACATCACTCCCTTTGCTAATCCTGGACGCTTCTCAGTTCTTCCTGTGACAAGATATACCGCGTACTTCGTTTGCAGCCTATAACGTGCCAACTCTACAATGTGTCATTACACAAAACTCGTTGTCGCTTCACCTGCCTAAGAGTCCACGTCCCCCACATGTTTGAAATCCCTTGTCTGGGCCGTTTGCCTATAAGGAAACGTAGCACACCGGCACAGAGCCTGGCACGAGCTGTTGACGAGATCGAGCGAAACGGCTTGTGACAGGCGTGCCGGGGGCAGAGGCCGGCCGGCCAGCCGGGACAGCCGGAGCGGCGGCGGCTCCCGCCCGCTCCGGACGCTTACCTGTCGTCGTCGCGGTAGACGGAGCGGTCGTCGCCGGGGTAGACGGAGCGGGGCCGCCGCGAGCCGCCGCTCGGTGCCGACGGACTCTCCCGTCCCGCTGCTGTCGACACGCGGCCGGCGCCCGTCACACACACACACACACACCCAGACAGAGGGCGAGAGCGCGGCTCGGACGGGAGGGAGGCCGAGACGAGGCGGCGGCGCCGCAGTCTCTCGAAATGGGCCGGGGAGCTCGGAGCGCTGCCCGCCCGCGGAGCAACGGGGCGCCCGGACCCAAACGACCTCCAGTCACGGGACAGTTCCAGTTATGTGCACCGGTGTCAGAATGCAAAGATACATACATAACACACATGCATACGCATCACACATACTACATTTTAGCCCCATTAGCCCCTGACTATTAATTCATGGCTTCACAATTAATAACGAATGCATTCAATATGGCGTGTGCATCACGGAAGCTATGAGATGCACATAAAGGAAGAACTTGCGTGCATTGGAGTTCTGTACAGGTCGTCATGCAAGTTTTATGAGCAAGAATGCAATTACATTGTCACATAATACGGAAGAGGGGGGGGGGGGGTCATCATAGCTGCTATTCGGGTGTCAAAATCAATCAACTCGTTCAACTCGCTTTCTGCTAACAGCATTTGCTGTAACCTAGAATCAAATCAAATGATGCTGAAACAAACGCATACAAACGCCACAACGGTGAAATTAACTGTAACACCAGCAAATGCAAACAAAGCACGCAGCCACACAAACGGACACGAAACTGCAAATTGACATACAACGGTACTCGTAGTTGATGCATGTCTACGAAATCCATGTCAAGAAATCTTCAGACGCCATACAATCCCACCAGTAACAGAATTCTACCCAAAACACAGCCCGCAAACAAACAAAACTGCATGCCACAGGCGAAAACCGCCCAAATGCCACAGCAAAAAACCAGGCCACAACAAGCGTCGGCCCGGTGATGCCATCTGTCGGCGGCTCCAGGAGTCAGCGTCTCAGGCCGTGCCGGGTTGCGGAGCCACAGAGCTAGGCGGCCGCGCCCTCCTACCGTCGGCCAGATGGTGGAAGCACTGCTGCTCGAACGGCAGGTGGCCGGGCCGCGAGCAGTAGTGGCACCGCTCGGTGGCCGGGTGCGAACAGCGCCACCACCAGTCCGGGTACAGCGACGCCCAGGCGCAGCACCCACCTTCGGTCGGCCCAGCGGCGTCCGTTTACCAACGCCCACTGACACACACGCGCGCCTCACACCGCACCGCCTCAGCACGCTCCGCGCAGCGCCGCGGCACACCGGGTTGTCATCAAAACACCGGTCACGTGGTGACGTCACTGGACACGCACGGCCCAACCGAGGTCGGAGAGGAGAGGGCGGTGACGTCAGCAGTCTGGATGGGCGTGCCCTGTCGCCGTCGTCGTGTCCGGTTTGCCACGCATGTGTCACCCGAGTCCAGGCCGGCGTGTCTGCCCCGTGCGGAGGCGTCGCCCAGGCCGGCCCCACCCCGCCGTGACGTCACGTGTTGTCCCGCCTCGGCGCCACCCACCACCTGGGACCAGCTTCGCTGGTACGAGCACAGCCGCCCATCGGCACCACCGAAACCCAACCGGTGCGCTGCGCCTCGTCTTATCGACAATGCGTGGAGTGTGCAAAGATGCAGACGGGGCGACAATGCTGTGCAAAGGGGAGCCAATGTTTAGTGCATAAATGATCCGCAAGCAGTTGCCAGAACCGAGACCGCGCCAGTGCGCAGACGTAGGCCGACTGTTTCATAAACATCTCCCGGCATGTCTCCGAGGCCGCCCGCCAAAAGCCTCCCGTCCGTCGTGGAGCACTGCACCGGCAACTGTCTCCTGTAAAGCGACGTCTGCCTCCCTGGCCGGAGCTCTACCACTCTTAGCCCTGGACGCCGAGGTCTACGAGAAGACAGGATCGACACTGCTCGGAAAACGAGCAGCGGCCGGCACCGCTCCGCCGTGCGGCGACAGCAGTGGAGCTGATCAGCCAGCGTCACAGACCGGCCACGGCCGACACGAGCGCCGGCGGACGTCAGGACAACGGCCTGGGACCGACCGGCCGGACGTCGGCGGGCCGGTGGGGGCGGTGTCGGCATACGTACGGGCGTGCGTCGGCGGGGGGCGCGGCCGGCCTCCGTCTCCGTCTCCGTCTCCGTCTCGATGTCGGTGTCGGTCGGAAGGCGTCACACACAGTCTCGCGCGTCGGTGGTCGGGGTAGGCGGATACAAGTGCTGGTGCTGGTGTGTCAGGTCGGGGTCGAGGTCGGGGTCGGGGTCGGGGTCGGGGGTCGGGGTCGGGGTCGGGGTCGGGGTCAGGGTCGGGGTCGGGTCAGGATCAGGATCAGGATCAGGATCAGGATCAGGATCAGGATCAGGATCAGGGTCAGGGTCAGGATCAGGATCAGGATCAGGATCAGGGTGGTCAGGTCAGGGACGGGTCCTGGTCTGGGTGAGGACGTGGATCAGGGTCGGGTCTTTGTCTGGGTCTGGGTCGGGGTCAGTCCAGGAGTTGGTTAGTCAAGGTTAGTGACAAGCCCTCTGCGCCAACAGACCTGCAGACATAGACACAGGACCGGCTGCCAGAGACTGGACCGCCCGCGATCAGAGACTGGACCGCCCGCGCCCGGCCACAAACCAAGCCCGCGATGGCAGCCCAGACTAGGACCGATGCATTTATTCACACGCGCTGTGCATTTATTTAACCACCCGTGAATACCATCGCCAAACTGATGCAGTGTTATGATGGCCCAAAATAGCATGGAGCTTTTCTATAGATATGATTCATGGGTCTATTATAGCCTCTATAATACCCAGACACCCCTGCCATTCCACAAAGAACATAACTTCAGGAGATATAAAGCATCCTCCGACACCCTACGCCGTTTGAGTTAGCACGATGAAAATCCCGACAAATCACCTACCCAGAGTCACGTAGTGCTCACAATAACGCTTATGAATGCACCCGGGTTCCGCTGTAGAGGTGGTGAAACTATCCGTCAACTCCTCAGAACGGGACCAGCAACAGTGTAAAAGAGAAGAAAATTAGGCTTTACCCGAGGCCAACCTCCAAACCGGGCGCCAAAATACACTCCCCAGAAGAAAAACTATAAAGGACAGCAAGACGGAGCACTTTATGATACGGCAGCCTCGCCGTTGACTTTTCATCCATTGTATGCACTAATGACAATGCTTTGCAAGGCGTCCGGGCGTGTCTAGCATACCTTCAAACATGCTGAAGCGCTGCCTCCCTCTCTCGGCCGAGCGCGAGCCTCTACTTCTCCGCATGACAACAGATGGCTCTGAGTGCGGGTATTTCCCTCCTGCATGCCACCGGTCAGGGGCGTTAGTAGGGGTGCAGTGACAGCGGCAGGGCAGGGCGGGGCGGGGAGCGGCGCCGCACCTCCACCACCGGTTAGTCAAGCGTGCGCCTCGGGCCGCCGCGGGGCCACCGAGTGCGGCGGGGAGGGGGCGCCACCAGCGTCACGACCGGCGCGGCGCCTCCGCCCACACGGACGCGTCCAGCCGCGCAGACAGACAGACAGACAGACAGACAGCCAGAGAGGGAGACAGAGAAGGAGGTCAAGAGGCGGCGGGCCTGAGGCCGGCCGCGGGAGGTCGGCGCAGCGGACAGAAGACGGCCGCGCACCGGCGGCGGCGCGGCGACTGACCTGAGAAGCTGCTCGCCTGGCTGGCTGAGCCGCGCAGGTCAGGCTGAGAGCGCCGCGGGCTGCCGCCCAGGCCGCCCTGGCGGCGCATCTGGCCGGCCCGGGGTCAGTCAGGTCAGCACCGGCGCTCGGCGCGCTCCACACAGCGCAGCTCGGCCGGGAGACGGCAGCACGCACAGCACTTAGACCATTCAAAGCTACACAGCTATGTTTCACGAAGACATCTCTCCCTTTCGTTCGCGCCAAAGAGACACCTTGAAGGTGGTGGAAAAACACCTAAATAAAGGTGGAAAGACCACCTTAAAGACCATTAGGTGGTGGACAGGTCACATAAAAAGTGTCAGTGCAATGCAAACAGTATCAGAGCGAACAGAGCATGGTCACTTCTAGAAGGCACTTTGAGACAATTTACAAGCATATTACTGGCTGAAGTAAGCTTTGGGAGCTGCATTGACTGCACCGAACGTGGCCGGCGCGCGATGGTGAACGCACCTCCTCTATCACCCTCTCCTTGCCCATGACGGGCTGTCTGACACATTTGGCCGGGTTGATCTCGAACAGGTAGAAGAGGTCGGCTAGCAGCACCAGCAGGTTCTGTTTCACCGAGCTGACGACCAGAAGAGCGCCGGTCACGGTACGGCCCGGGTGGCCTCCAGATCGCGTCACTCGAACGCCTCGGCGGCCTCGTCACCACCACGGCCACAGCGTCTGGCGCTCGCCTCTGGCCGGCGCCGGGCAGCGGTACAACAGCATCAACAACGGGCGCAGTCGCAAGCGCCGACGGCCGCCATCACAAGCGAGGCCGCTGATCAGACGCCTCTCCATGTCTGAGCCAATGCGTGCATTTCGCGTGCAACGTCTGCCCGCTTCGAGCAGGCCCCACACCGCTGTCCGGCGCCGCGCACGCCGGCGGCCAGCGGCGGCCGACCCACCTGTGCATGTACAGGATGTCCTCGAGCGTGAGGAAGTGCGGGTTATAGGGCAGCGCGTCGTGACAGAACTTCTCGAGCAGCTGCAGGTTGTAGAGGCTGTCGGCGATGCGCGGCGGGTCGGAGAAGGCCACCTCCGGCCAGGAGAGCTCGTCCGGGCAGTAGAGCGCCACCAGGCCGGCCAGGCACGTGCCGTCCGACAGGTCCGACATGTCCTGCTGCAGCGGGAAGCTCGGCACGCCGCCCTCCTGTCGGCCGACGCCGGCCGCGTCAGGCGGCTCACCCGGCCAGCCGGACCGCACGAGCCGGCCAACACAATAGCAGGAGTGGGGCAGGCAAGCGCTAACACTCAACGGCGCCAGCCCAGCCGCCGCTCCCCTCATGGCGCGCTCCACCAGCGGCGGTCTCTGTGCCGCCGGCGGCGCCGAGCCGCGGTGCGTGCCTGTGCGGCGCCGGCGAGGCCTCTCCCGCACAGGCGGCCCTGCCACCGGTCTGACCAGGTGCCGGCGGCGCCGGCGGCCGCAGCAGGCGCTGACCGGGAGCCGTCCCCAGCTGACGGCCCCCAGGGGTCGCCAGGGGTCGCCAGGGGTCGCCAGGGGTCGCCACGGCCCGACCGGAGCCGCTCCAGTTTCGGCTGGGGTCGCGGCGGCGAGCGGCCGACCTCCGGTTCAGCCCGCCGTGACCCCGCCCCGACCCCGCGCACCACTAACGGCGCCGGCAGTACGGACCGCCGTCCGCAGAGATGGCCGGCGGGCCGCCGCCGAACAACGGGACGGAAACAGGCCCCGGCGTCGGCGGCGTGGTGGGAGCGTGGCGGAACATTCAGCTGCTGCCCTGGGGCTGGCCCGGTACGACGGTGCACGCCCCTTTGCGGACGCTTCAGCACGCGCCGTTCAAAGTCTCAAAGCCGTCGTTTAAAATCTCAAAGCTGCGGTGCCACACAGTATACGCGTATATTGTGTGGCACAATACACGCTCATCTTTTATACTTTAGACACCCGCAAGGTGTCCATCAAGTTTCGCAAAACACGTTTCATGCGACATCAGGCCCCTACGACCCTGGGGTTTCATGGTTACGTTCACGGCTACCCTGGTGCTGGCACAAGATCGGGCCCCAATAACAACGTCGTCCGATTGGTCAGACCGGTCGCCGCCAGGCGCCGCCCCGTCCCAGCACTGAGCCGGGGCCGGGCTGACCGCCGGCCTGACCCGCCACTGACCTCCGGCTGGGCGCGACACTCGGCGGCGATCTGCAGCCGCAGCCGAGCGCACGCCTTGTTGATCCAGAGCAGGAGCGCCTCCTCCTGGTCGGCGGGCAGCTCGGTGGAGGCCTGCAGCTGGGTGAAGCGGCGCACTACGCCCACCACCCGCTCGGCTGTGATCACCTCGCGGATGTAGAGCGCCATGATCGCCTCCATCACGGCCATGTGCGCGCTCTGTCGACACACGGGCCGCAGGTCAGGTCAGCACAGCTATAGGGCAGGGCAGGGCAGGGCAGGGCAGGGCAGGGCAGGGCAGGGCAGGGGCAAGGCAAGGCAAGGCCAAGGCAAGGCAAGGCAAGGCAAGGCAAGGCAAGGCAAGGCAAGGCAAGGCAAGGCAAGGCAAGGCAAGGCAAGGCAACCCAAGGCAGGGCCGGGCAGGGCGGCACGGCTTCAGGTTTGTACACTGCGGGCCGTTTGGAGATCACACCCGGCGATCGCCGTGGAGCAGAAGTCCATATAGGTAGGGAGATGCGACGAGGCTCGGTCAACAGGCGGCTAGGTGCACGGGGGTCAGACGTAGGTCACGCGTGGGTCAGACGAATGTCAATGTCATTCAGCGCCGCCGACAGCACGTGTTCCTAGACACCAGCGATAGGCTCGCACCTGGGGAATCCAATGTCAAACAACCGCAGCAGCCTCTCCCCCCCCCCCCCCCCCCCCCCCCCCCCCCAATGACACACCTCTCACCCGGGCCGGACCAGGCGGGCACCGGTGGCGCCCCGGCGGCCCGGCCAGCCTCGGAGGAGGGTCCGCCCTGCCCTGGCGAGCTCGGCACCGCGGGTGCAGGCGCGAGCCCCAGTCGGCGTCCGGTGCCCCCGCACCAGGACACCCGGCGGAGCCGAGCACGCCTGCCGTTCGGGCCGAGCGCACCATCAGCCCATCTCCATTCTCCTCCTTCCCTCTACCTTCAGTATCAGCTGGCGGACACGGACGCGGAAAACAAGCCTCAATGGAATAGGCTTTCCCGTAGAGGCCGTACACGTCAGGCATGAAAGCATAAAACAAAGGCCCCGCGCCGCACCTGATTCACCAATAATCGCGAGCGCATCGATGGAGAGGAGAGATGGCCCGGCTCCTGCGGGCCGCCGCCGCCACCAGAGTGCAGCGCCTTTCCGGTCACAGGGAGATCCGCGGCTGCCCTCCGCCTGTGCATCCGATGGTCTGGGCCGCTGGCTACCACACCATCCATCCATCTATCCATGGGCGGCTCGGACCGCTGCGCCGCCGGGCAGCGCCAGCCAGCCAGGTCGCCATCCGAGCAGCCAGATATCATCACACCGAATGACCCGTCCGGCCGACCGTCAACCGGTCCAGGCGCCGACGGGCCACTCGACAGCGGACAGCCAGAGGCCGACCGTCAGCCGGTCCAGGCGCCGACGGGCCACTCGACAGCGGACAGCCAGAGGCCGACCGTCAACCGGTCCAGGCGCCGACGGGCCACTCGACAGCGGACAGCCAGAGGGCGACCGCGGCGGTCTGCCGCTCCTGGGCCAGCAGCGCGTCACTTCCGGGCGCTGGCGCCAGGTGAGGCGAGGGGAGGGGAGGGGAGGGGAGGGGGGCTGAGGTCACCTCAGGCGACAGTCGGGACGACGACACGGGGCGGGGAGGGGACAGGGCAGACGACACGGCAGCTGAGCCTGCAACCGATGGCAGGCATCAGAAACGCACCAAGGAACGACCTTGTCGGTACGATCATATTGGTCTTTGGTGATCCTGTGCTGACAGGCTGCGAGCCAAGAACGATGAAAAGACGGACTCGTCCCTATCTAGACTCCCACGCCCACACGCCATGTTTGCTGTTCCATTGAGCATATGAAGAAGGCAGGGGCAGAAACGCAGGGTCTCCCGTGGATTTTTCGACAACAGTGATAACAAAGCGATGCGAAACCCAAGCGGCGCTCGCTGTTGCCGCCCAAACACAGCGCTTCAACCTCTACCGATTCGAGAGTGGGACGCCACTCAGGACCGCCGACGCTCCGCAGGCGCCGAGACCGGCCAGCGAGGGGGTGGCCGAGGCGGCCGGGGCCCGGCGGCGAACGGCCCGGCGCTTCGGTAGCGGCACCATCGTGCCGCGGGCCGGTCGGGGGGCCGAGACCGCCGGCCGGGCCCCGACACCCCGCGCCGCACCACGCCGGCCGCTGATGACACAGCTGCCGCCGGCGCGCACCACTCACTCGCGGCTAACTTTAGCGCGCCGAGTCAACAGAGCCGGCCGACACGCGATGGAGCCCGAGCGGACGCGCGGTGACTGGCCTCACCCGCTGCCGCGCCTCCCTCCTCCCACCTCCGTCACCACGTGTGGCCGCTCTCCCGCGCTCGCCGGCGGTGCTGGCCGCACGTGGCGGACAGCGGCCCCGGTCGCTCGTGCTCCGCGGCCGTCAGCCGGAGCAGGGCTTCTCCAGACCGGCCGGCCGTCATCAGCCGCACCACCGTCTCACCAGCCGCGCAGAGCTTCTCACATCTGCCCACGGGCCGGCCTCCGACTGTGCGGACTGTACGTGCCACGCATGCAAATCGCACCCGAGAGCCCACTAGAGCCAGCTGCGACCTGGAATGTCCACGCGCCGACGCATCACAAGTCCACGCTGAGCGTGGAAAGCCATTCTGCCGCCGGTTTGAACCAGAAGACAACAAAGCACCCAGATCGCACATTCGGCACCAATGAAGTGTCATTTGAACGGTACAAGCACATTTCGTCCTGCCTCTAAGGTTAGCTACGCCGCTACATGTACTTGTTCGGGCTTGCTGGTCATTACAATTAGCCGTCACCGAAGCCTGCGTCCGCCCTGCCGCGAAGGGCCGTCCAGTGACGGCTGGGCGGTCCCCCGCCCGACCGTGGCCATATGGGGGCGGGCGCCTGGGCGGGAGTGTCGCTGAGGCGCCGCCCTGAACAGGTGGCCCGGCTGGCGGCGGCGGCAGGGCGACACGCCGCAGCTGGAACTCCCCCCCCCCTACCCCAGCGGCCGTGCACAGCGTGCTCACAGTGTACACACCGCGAGGAGCGAACAGCTGCTGACATGGCCGGCCGCTCAGAGGTGTCGGGGATGTCATGAGCTTCGATCGGACGGCACCAGAGGCGCCCCACACCGACTGCTACTCACACAGGACAGACGGTGTAACGATCTGCAGGTCGAGGTCGGGTCTGACAGCCCTGCATCGCACCTGACCGGGTCGGATAGCCCTGCATCGCCCCTGACCGGGTCGGACAGCCCTGCACCGCCCTTGACCGGGCCAGACAGCTCTGCATCACCACTGACCGAGTCGGACAGCCCTGCACCGCCCCGACCGGGCCGGACAGTCCTGAGCGCCGTATCTCTCTCCGGCGTGCATTTGCAAGCTGTGTCCGCGGCCTCGAATGTGGGCGGCGCACGGAGCCCGGCACCGCACACACGTCACGGCGGGAGACAGCGCGGCGGGCGCCGCCCTGCCCGCAGCGGCCGCGGCAGAGGCCGGCACCGGGCGCCGGGCGACAGCGGCCCGGGGGCACCGGGTGGTGCGGGGGCGCCTGCCGCGGCCCGGAGCCGGCCGTGACGCGGGTGGACCGCAGCACGGCCAGGCGGCGCCGGGCCGCGCGGCGGCGCCTGCCGCGGCCCGGAGCCAGCCGTGACGCGCGTGGGCCGCAGCACGGCCCGGGGCGCCGGGTGGTGCGGCGGCGCCTGCCGCGGCCCGGAGCCGGCCGTGACGCGGGCGGGCCACAGCCGGGGCCGGAAGCGAGCTCCGGACGCGCCGCCGGCTGACCGCGCCGCCCACCAGCTGACGAGACCGCCGCTGGCCCGCTAACGGCCTGAGTCACCACACACCGCCGTGATGACAGGCCGGCTGGCAACAGCCGCCTAAACGCAGGGCACCGGCCACGCCCGGTGACGTCACAGGTGACGTCACCAGCGCACGCCCGGGAGCCGGTACGGATACCGAGTGCACGACTAGCGCGGCGCGGTGACGAGTCCGGGGCCCGACGGAGCGCGCCGGTCCGACACGGTGCTTGCCCACACAGACGGCGCGTGGGTGACGCACCGTCTACGAGAAAGCGGCGGCGCGTGCGCGGCTGCCCGCGCCAACCGGAGAAGGCATGTACTCCACTTTCGCTGGCCGCCATACGTTGTGGCCACGTCGCCAGCAGCGCCGCTAGTCCGCCGGGCCGGGCCGGGCCGGGCCGGGCCGGCGGAGGAGGCCGGCCGAGCCTCTCGCACAGCCGCTCGCCCAAACAGCGTACCGCGCGCGACAGGGCGAGGCTGGCGTCTCGACGGCCCGGCGGCGGCAGCGGCGGCGGCGGCGGTCTGCTCTGGCCGGCCGCGATCTGCCGTCGCCGGGTGGACTCACCGCCTCCCCGGCAACACGTGACGGCACAGCGCAAACAGCGACGACAGATGAGCGCCATTTATGGACGCTGCAACAAGCTCGTACCCATCCTCCTGGGGATCGCCAGCATTCGAGCGACACATACACTCCACATCAGCATTCCGTCCTGCATTAGCACATCACATTCCTGTGCTGCGGCGGGGGCGCCGCCGTCGGCGGTGTTACGCGCGCCCGGCGGCCAGTACTGACCATTTTGATGGGTCCCGTCTGGATGAGCACCGTCTCGGTGAGCGCCACGTCGCTCGGCTCGGCCACGTACACGCCCTTCCTGGCCAGCGCCTGGATGATGCCCCAGTGCGACAGGTTGTGGTAGTTGGGGTCGGCGTAGATGTTGGCCAGGCAGGAGCAGTAGAGCTCGGCGCTGGCCAGTGCGTGCACGATCTGTGGCTTGAGTCGCTCTCCGCCCTGCAACACACGTCACAGCAGCCGACCGTCACGGCCCCTGCCAACCCTGCAACACACGGCACCCATACCACCACACACGGACCGGGCACAGCGGCGGCCAGAGGGTCGGCTCAGTCGGTTCAGTCGGCACGGCCCCCACCAGCCGTCGGCTCAGCCGAGCACAGGGTCAGGTCAGGCCTCACGGGAGGGCCGGCACAGCACGAGACTGGGAGAGCCGGAGCCCGAGCCCGGCGGCGCGGCGGGGCCGCACCAGGCCAGCGTCCCGCCGCTGCCGGCATGCTGCCCGGCAGCGGCGGGGAGGCAGCCGGGGCGCAAGCTCCGGCACCTCACCACCTCGTCGTAGTCGAGGCCATTGTGGCCGTGTATTTACCACGGTGAACCTGTAATCATATCATCCTCTACAGTTTACCATACTAAATTGCGTAATCACCTGCTTGCATTACCGGGCCTCAGGGTGTCTGGAGGCAACATTTAAAGCAAACCTAGCCTCACTCTACGGCCCCAGCCACTATGAGGTGGCGGTCGCCAACTCCTCACACCTCGTGCGCTCCCCTCCCCCCTCCCGTTGCTCCCGTGCCGCCCACGCGCGAGACGAGGCGCCCGCCGGCCGCCGGCTGGGAGGCCGACAGGCCGGCCATTACACGTTTTAGCGCCGCTCCGTCGCCTCTGGCACCGTCTATGCTAAACTGCCAGCTGATTTATTCGCTGATTGGCGCTCCGACTGCGGCTGTCGTCTGACGTCACGGCTACACCACACGCGGGCGGGCCGGCGCGGTGAAAGGCGTGCTGACGGCGCAGCGCGGCGCCGAGAGCGTGAGCCGGTCTGCCCTGCCCGGATCAGCCGCAGCGTCCAGGCACGAGACGCGGCACGACGCGATGGCGCACGCGCGCGAGAGACGTACGGCTCCAGCAGGCTCCAGAGTGCAGCCGGCGGTCAGACCGAGCCGCACTGGCGCTTTGTGGACACTAATGCACCTGCACGAATATGGCACACCATTCGGGCCCAGCAAAAGCGCAAAAAGTCCGTCGCACGTATCAGTTCCACAGACGGCTCCACAGGAGGAGCTGAACTAGGCCAGCCGCTGGCGCCATACACTATCGTAAGTGCGATCGCCGGCGAAATCGAAATCCCACCGCCAGCCGCGTGAGAGGAAGCGCAGAGCGCGCTCTGTGTCGGGACCGGGCGGCCGGCGCGGCGGGCCAGCTCTCGGTGCTGGTGCGGCTGCCGACGCCCGCCGAGCCGGAGCAGAGCCCGACAGGCGCCCGCTGGGGACGCCGGCCGCTTTCCCGACCGGCATGGCCGGCGGGCCCGCTCTCACTCTCCCCGGCCGGTCAGCCGGCACAGGGGGGAGCGCGAGACGGCCGCCACAGCGCTGGTGTCAGCCCCGCACAGCAGGCCAGACGGCCGGCGGACTGACACAGCACGGGCGGACCGACACAGCACCAGCACCAGCCCTGCACAGCAGACCAGACGGCCGGGGAACTGAAACAGCGCCGGCGTCAGCCCCGCACAGCAGGCCAGACGGCCGGAGGACTGACAGCACGGGCGGACCCACACAGCACCAGCACCAACCCTGCACGGCAGACCAGACGGCCGGGGAACTGATACAGCGCCGGCGTCAGCCCCGCACAGCCAGACGGCCCACTGACACAGCGCCGGCTGTTGTTTCCACATGCCACTCAAAGCTGGTGGGTTGATACGGGTTACAACAGCCTCGTTCAGAGCGTGATTTACACGAGCGCGCGGTTAGCTAGTACGCCAGAGGTGATTGTTTCTGACACGTCACAGTCGACGTAACTGACGACGGCGGCCCTTGTTTACCAGCGCTTTTCAAAATGCTAACATGGAGTGGCGACCGAGGGCCCGGTGTCGGCCCCAAGTCCCTGATGACCTTCACGCTGACCTGACACCCATCTAACCCTACATGATACATGTGACCCTGCCTCTAGACCCACTGCGATTTGAACCGTCTCTGGTCCCCAGCCTACGCGTCCCGTTTGCAGCACTGTGCGCCCAGCGCCGCGGCACGCTCTCTCTCCCACCCGACCCTGCGCCGCCCTCGCGCCGCCCACGGACGCCTCGGAGGGTCAGACGCCCCGCTGCCTGTGGCGCCGCTCCACCGGCGGTCCCGCCCGGTCCCGTCTGGGCGGCCCCGCTGTTTGCGGCGCCGCTCCACCGACGGTCCCGCCCCGGTCCCGTCTGGGCGGCCCCGCTGTCTGTGGCGCCCCTCCACCGGCGGTCCCGCCCGGTCCCGTCTGGGCGGCCCCCCGCTGTCTGTGGCGCCCCTCCACCGGCGGTTCCCGCCCGGTCCCGTCTGGGCGGCCCCGCTGTCGTGGCGCCGCTCCACGGCGGTCGGTCCCGCCCGGTCCCGTCTGGGCACTGCAGCCGACACCGCTTCACGCCCCGCCCGGTACCACGCACGCACTTACCACCCTCGAGGATATCAGATAAGGATATCAAGATACCTAGGACATGAAATCCATCACGTCCTATCCTCGGCACAAACTTGCCTGTCACCATGCTCAACTTCCTTTCATCGCCTGCTCCCTCGCCTTAAACACCGCGTTGTTACATATGCTATTCCTACGTAAGTTTGAGCGCGGGCTGCTTCACTAATGTCAAGGCGTACTTTCCACCTGGGTGAGCTGATGCCGCTTACACTGATCACCAACACAGCCCGTGGATGCGCTGTGATCGCGTCAGTACCGCAGGGATACCACGCATGCGGTGTCGAGTCCGCCACCCACACGCCGCACGCGGCACAGAACGGGCCGTAACCCTGCGGCGGGACGCCCTGACGGCTCTGGCCGCCGCAATTCCTGTGGACAAGGCCGGTACTCACACCGCTCTGGTGACGGTGATCGTGGACAGAGTGAGGGGCGGGGGAGGGCACCCACACAGCTCCTGGCTCGACGCCGGGCAGGGTCGGTACTCACACCGCTCTGGTGACGGTGATCGTGACAGAGTGAGGGGGCAGGGGGGAGGCACTCACACAGCTCCTGGCTCGACGCCAGGCCGGGTCGGTACTCACATCGCTCTGGTCGCGGTAGTACGGGTTTCGCGCAGGTTACTCGGCACCTGGTAGTTGTAGGCCTTGGCCACCCAGCCAGCGGACGGAGGCGCGCTGCTTGGCCTGCAACACACAACACGGCACGTCAGCTGACCGGCCCCGAGCGAGGGCCGCTCCGGACGACAGGCCCGGCCTCGGAGACGGCGGCTCGACGGCGGGCCACGGCGGGGCGTCGCCGCGGGCCCACGTGGCGTGTTCACAGAGCGGACTATGCCAGGTCACTCCCTCGAGGCCCACTATTCTTGGGTCAGTTCCACGAGGTCCACTTCTCTTGGACACCGGAGAGACAGCTGGGTAAGCGCAGGGGAGGGGCGGGGGCGGGGAAGTGGGCGTTACACGCGGGCCTCACCAGCTGTCCGCGCCTGACGGCTGCCGCTCGCAGCGCCCGCTCAGCTCAGGTGGACGGCCAACGGAATGCACGCCTGATAACCACGTCAGCGCGCGCTCAGCCGTCGTACAATCACGCTGATGGATCGATTGGCGCGCTGATGCCGCGGCGCCAGGCTTTTTCACGGCTCTTCGAGCTCGGAGCGCGCGGCACACACGGCTCTACGCGAGGCCACACAATGGCCAACCACGAAAAACCGAATTACGGCGACGAGCAAAAAGAGGCGGCCGCGCCAATCCAACAATGGCCCGCGCCGACGAGTCGGACCCCGGAGAGCCGGCCGGCCCGTGCGACAGACGCCGACCGTCCGACGTCCGACGCGATGATGGGACTCATCTGACGTCACACGATGTCCGATGCCGAACCACATAAGTGTCCTACTTCTGCTTTAATCGTCTTACAAGTCTGTTGTGACAACTGCAGCTATGCAAATGAGGTAGCAAACACTAGGAGTTCCTTTCATCCACGCATCCGCTTCCATAATTGCAGCAGCGGCGGGCTCCACGGCCGCTGACTCCATGGCGCACGGGGAGCCAAGCCGCACCCCGGCACAGACAGATAATTGAAGCAGGTGTGCCGAAAGTGGGCACGGATTTATGGCGCTTGATCCCAGCACAGACAGCTTGTAATCGAGCCAGGGTATTTGTGAGCACCGAGCCCCCGTGTTTCGCTGCACTGGGAACACCCCTCGACCGGCCTGACCGCCCGCCAGGCCTGATCTTGCGCCGACGACGGCTGGCCCCGGGCGGTTGCCGGCCCGGGCCGCGCGGCGTCCGTGGGCGGCGACGGCGGCGGCGGCGCCGGCCTGCGGAGGCGACACGTCGCTGCCGCCCGGCTCGGCCGGTTTCACTCCGATGGCGGGGCGCGGTGCTCCGCCCGGCGCCGCTGGCCGAGCGCGCTGTATAAGGGGCGCGGCTGGCCGGCCGGCAGGCCGCGCCGCCAGCACACCCCGCCGGTCGTGTTTCTCCGCTCCATCTCGGCCGACCCGCCGCGCCGTCCCGCCCACCACACGCCCGAACCGGACGCCAGCTGGCCGACGGCCGTCCAAGTGTTGATCGCCCACCGTCTGTACGGCGTGAAAACGACGGTCGCCGCCGTCGCGCACCGTCGAACCGGGCCCAGCCGTGCCGATCACACACACACACGCACGCACGCACGCACGCACGCACGCACGCACGCACGCACGCACGCACGCACGCACGCACGCACACACACACACACACACACACACAAACACACACACACACACACACACACAGCTGCTACCGGCGCCGGCTGCGGCAGCTCCAGGAGGCGGCGCGATTTTCCCACCGCCCGCGGGCGCGGCACGCGCGCGGACCGAGCGACCGGCGGCACTTTCACTGGAGATGGCCGGCCCGCATACCGGCGGCGGCGGGAGCTGACCGGCCGGCCGCCGGGCCCGCTGACCGGCCGGCCGCCCGCCAGCGGCCGCTCGCACCGATCGCCGCTGCCGTCAGCCGTGGCATGGAGTGTCACCACGGTACAGGCGTGAACAGTGCAGTACACGGTACAGGCAACTGTTGCCGGCCGAGTCCCTTGGGAAGCGCCCCAGGTCCCTCCCGCTAGCTGAATTGGTGGCCGGCATTCCTGTCCTGCGATTCACCCACGCGTGGCGGATTAGGTTCGAGTCGCATTAGGCCCACCTGACCGGGGTGGCTTGCGGCATGCGACCGCGCTAAAGGTCGGCTGACGTCAGGCAGTGGGATGGGCCGCGCCCAACATAACGACACGTAAGGCTCTCGCCGCAAAAATTTTTGCCGTTGACGCGGAACTTGATGATCGGATTGTGGGGTCAGGGCCCACGCAACAAGCGCTGCTTCACATGGGCACTGATCCTGTAAACTCAGGCAGACATTGCAAACAAGGGCCGTTTTCGTTTACACCGGCGAGTGATGCCACGTCCAGAACTCTGAGCCACAGGCACTGAGTGACCCTGACCAGTGACCCGACGGCTCGCCTCGGCGCAATGCGTGTGTGTCGACCGGAGTGCTCAGGACAGACAAGGCGGGCCGCGACTGACCACAGATGTCCACCGCACAGTCATGTCTCCCCACTGTTGCAAGCGCCCAGTGTTGCGGAGCCAGACCGCTGGCCGGGCGCCACGTTGACCTGGAGCGGAGGACACCCTGCCTCCCCGCCTCCAGCCCCCTGGCGGCAGCGCGATGGCTGACCTTGACCTCGCCGGGCCGGCACCCGCCGCGGGCGGCACGGCCGGTCCCGGGTCGGGTCCGGCGGTGCACCTCTCACGTGCCGGGCCGGCCCCACGCGGCGGCCGGCGGCGGCCGGAGGACGCGCACTGGCTGGCCGGCGGCCAGACGCTGACACAGGCGGCGCGTCACACAGAATCCCCGCACGGCCACGGCCAGACGGTCGGTGGCCAGCGCCGCCGGAGCCATTAGCAGGGCGGCCAGCGGGTCAACAAACAGGGCGGGGTCGCGTCCGGCAGGACCGGACCGCGCTCTCTCCCGGGCGTCAGCTGGCGGCCGAGCCGAGCCGCCCGCGCGGCTCCCGCGTCGCCGGTGCCGGCAGCGCGGGAGGTCCGTCCGGGGGGCCGCGCTAATGAAGGGCGCCGGCTGGTGTCGGCAGAGGCGGCGTGCGCTGACCCGCCCCCCACCCGTCCGACTTTCACCGCGTGTGTGCCGGCCACGCGGGATGGCCGACCACGGCTCGGCTGCCGCCGGCGTCTCCGCAGGAACTCCGCGGACCGGCCGGCCGGCTGCCGGCGCCGGTCCGGAACGGTGACCCTCGGGCCGCGGCTCGTGGCACCGAGCCGTGAGCAGGGGAGGGGCGGCGCCCGGCCGTGACGCCCCGGCGGCCAAGGTCGGCCGCGGCCGCCGCCGGCCCGCTCTCCCGGCGCCGTTTCTTTCCGGTGCCGACCACGGCTGCGACGTCCGTCGGAAATAGCGGCACACTAATTCTGGTCACGCTCTCGACGCCTGAGGTGAAGCCGGGCCAGGGCTCGGGCTCGGGCTCGGGCTCGGGTCCGTCTCGCCGGCGACCAGATGGCTGCGCGGGCAGGAAACGCCAGAGCTGGAGCGCGCGCGGCTGCGGGGACCGGATCAGCAGGTGGAGGGAGCGGAGCGTCGCCGCCGCCGCCGCCGCCGCCGCCGCCGCAGTCCCGTCCGGCGACCAGGGCCGGCCGTGCGGACGCGGCCGACGCCACCTCTCCGGCGCGCAGCTGGGCGGCAGGTGTCAGCCCCGGGGCCGGCTCCGCCCACAGCAGCGTCTCGGCCGCCGCCTGAGTCACGGACAATGACGGGACGCCGCCGCCGCCGCCGCCGCCGCCGCCAATGTCAGCCCGCCATCGGGGCGGCGCAGGGCCCAGCGATGACGCGGCCAGAGCCGCCCGTCAGCCAGGCCCCAGCCAGACGGACGGCGACGGCCCGACGCCCGACGGGCGGACCGTGGCGTCGGGACGGCCAGCTGCTGCGTAGGCCGGCCACTTGATTCCTAAAAAGGCCGACAAGGTCGAGCGGCCGTGCGCCGGATCGCGGCCCGGTCCGATCCGGTCTGTCCCGGCGACCGGGGCGGGGCCCGCCACTGGCGCTGCCGAATCGCGCCGGCCGCGCGCGCACCGACAAATATGGTGTGGCCCACCAGCATCTGGCGTCACGCGAGATCTGGGCGAGCAGCGTGGCGGCGACGCAGAGGCCTAGCCTGCCGCTTGGCTCGACCGTGCCTCCGATGCCTGGCTGGTGTGCGGTCCGGGACGGCCAGCCGGCCGGGTCGGCGCCGGAGCGCGGCCGGGCGCCGCCGGCGGCGCTGGGCGGGGGGGCGGCCGCCGGCCGCCGGCCGTCACAGGTGCGTGGCTCGGCCCCGGCCCCGCTCCAGACCCACGCGGCCCGGACGCCGACGCGGCCAGTGACGTCACACGGCTCCGGCCGGCGGCAGCGGCACGAGCCTGACCGCCCGGACGGCCGCGCGGTGAGGAGAGCACTGACCGCATCATGCAGCTCGTGTTCGTGTGGCGACAGCATATCATGTCCGCACCCATAGAAGAAACGTCAGCACATCACAGCTGAACCCACAGCGGGGGGACGCCGCTCGTTGCACATGGCCTGCACAGTCGACACGAAGGTCAAGCGGCGATTATCGGCGCGCACCTAGCGCGGCGGCGCCAACAGCAGCCAATGGCCGGGCGCCGGCCGACGCCATTCTGTCGGCGTGTTCAGGGCAGCCAGACGACCGGGCGAAGCCGCCGCGCTCTGGCTCCGCACAAAGCGGGTGTACGAGCGTGCCGTGTGAAGGGCGTGCGGAGCGCGCCGCGTATCTGGAGCGCGGCGGGCCGACCACAGCCGGCCGACAGAGCCGGGGCGGGCCCCGCCCTCTGCGGCAGGAGGATGCCCGCTGAGCTGGCAGGGTCGCGCACGCCATGACAGCATCGCGTGCCGCCGGTGCTCTGGGCCGCACACCCAGCCAGGTGGCGGCGCGGTCCGGTCGGAGCGGCGTCCGGCGCGCTGTGGCACCGGCCCCAGCCCGGCCCGGCCGACATGAGAGCGGCAAGGTCGGCCGACCGCGCATTCCTCGCCCCCGTCCGGCCCCGCGCGCCAACCCACACGCCGCGCGGCCCCGCATGACGTCATCCATACATAATCAGTGGTGGTGTGACGTCAGCGCACGCCCGGTCACGTGACGCCATGCGTCGATGGAAGGGAGTGGGGTGGGTTGGGCTGGGCGGCGGGCGCTCCCATTGCGGCCCCGTGGAGCCGACTCCGGCAGTGTCGCGCGCCGACGGCCAGCGGTGTGTTCGCCCGGTCCCGCCGGGTCAGCGGCGGCGGGCCGGCGTGTGACCGGCCGGCCGCGGTCTGGCCATCCAGCGGCGTGACCCGGCGTGACCCACCGTCGGCCCGCTCACACAGCGGTGTCCAACGGTCAGCGACGCCGGCACCGGCTGACTGCGGCGACCGGAGCGGCCGGCCCGCTGGTCGACGGAGCGGCCGGCCTGCTGGTCGACCGGAGCGGCAGGCCCGCTGGTCACGGAGCGGCCGGCCCACTGGTCGACGGAGCGGCGGCCCGCTGGTCCACCGGAGCGGCCGGCATGGTCGACCGGAGCGGCCGGCCCGCTGGCCGACTGTGTCACGGCACCTCACACCCCGCGGCGGCGTCTTCGGTGCGGCGCCGCCCGCCGCGCAATAAGCTCCAGCTCCAGCGCCGGCCGGGCCGTGCTCCAACGCCGGCTGGCCGCCGCGTCCGCCGCGTCACTGCGTGCCTCGCTCCGTACCGTACACGGCTCGATCTGGCGGCGCGGCCCGAGCCGCCAGCCCGGCCGGCCTCCGCCAGTGACGCCCATCCATATATGCCGCGGCCGCGGTCCGGTCCTGACGGCCTTGTCTGCAGGGCCGTGCACGTACGCAGGCGGGCCGGCGCGGAGCGGGCCCCAGCCGGCCGGCCTGACGACGGCGCCACCGGAGCCGCACGCCGTCTCCTCCAGCGTGGCGGTGAGCGCATGGTGGTGTGCGGAGGGATCGATCGCGGCGACACATCACGGAGACCTGGACGGAGCCGCAATGGGATGGCCGCCGCCGCCGGTGGTGAGCATCGCTCCTGCAGCCCCCCCCCCCCCCAGAGGAACGGGCCGCTGTCGGCGACGCCGCGTGCCCAGCGTGTCAGCGCGGCCGTGCCCTTGATGCGCGCCAGTGACGTGCGCTCGCGCGTGCGGGGGGGGAGGGGAGGGGTGGCGGGCCGCAGCTGGGAGACCGAGTGGTGCCCCGTCGTCACCGAGACGTCCGTAGACCAACAGTCCGCCGCTGCTGGGCCGCCCAGATACAACGGATCGGTCGACGGCGACCAAGGCGCGACTTGGCACGGCTTTATCGCATGGCTCTGTCT
>NW_023596448.1:5159281-5181899 GCF_011947565.3 Pollicipes pollicipes
CCCGAACACGATCATCATACCACGTGTATGTCGCACATGCCCGACGGTCTGTCATCAGCTCCGTGGTATGTACTGTCACGCCTCACTGTCATCTGTCAGCCATTGCTCCCTGACCTGTCCATCCCAGCTCCCGCACTGCAGGCGCTGTCACACGGTTACAGTTATACAATGCGACCTACTGAGAGACCTGCCGCCACCTCTCCATTATCACAGCTCGCCTCATTGTCAGTCCCATCGTCTTGCATCCGTCGTCACATCTCACCGTCACATATCACCGTCAAATTTAACCGGCACGTCTTGCCGTCATATCTCGCCGTCACATCTCACCGTCACATCTAACAGTCACATCTTAACGTCACATCTCACAGCCACATTTCACCGTCACATCTCACAGTCACATCTCACAGTCACATCTCACCGTAACATATCACCGTCACATTTGATCGGCACGTCTTGCTATCACATCTCGCCGTCACATCTCACCGTCACATTTAATCGTCACATCTCACAGTCACGTCTTAATGTCACATCTCACAGTGACATCTCACCGTCGCGCCTTACCATCACGTCTCACCATCATATCTAATCGTCATATCTCACAGTCACATCTCACAGCCACATCTCACCGTCACATTTAATCGTCACATCTCACCGCTACTGCTCACTATCACGCGTCACCACCTGCTAGCGTTCGTTTCACAACACGGACATAATTCTGCTGCTACTCCAAATTGCCACAGCCCATAAGGATACAATATTTCGGCAAATCGGTAGAGGCCAGTATGCAATGTCTCGGTAGCTCGGTAGAGGCGGCCGGCGCCACATCAGTGGGCCCCGGCTGCACTGGGGCGGTGCCGGGCCGATGTCGCCGACGCTTCGCCACCACCAGGACAAGTTTGTTTGTGTTTTAGAAATACTGAAAGCTGGGATCAGGACAGGCATCGATCAAATCTTGCCGGCGCTGCAATGGCGCTCATGCTGTCTTTTTATTGGTATGGGGACGGTACCAACGTTTTTCTCCAAAGGCGATCTTGCGCTTTTAAACTGCGTTGTGACACCAAAGTAATCACATCTTCGCCGCCTCACGTTTATCGACAGATCTCCGCTGTCAGAGCAATCACTCTTGACTACCAAAACTCCGCTGTCCCATTGCCACCGTCACACCCCACTCTTACAACTTACCTGTCACATCTTCATAGCATGCCCCACCGTCACAAATTAATCGTCACACGTCACCGTAGCGACTCCACCATCAGTCTTTGCCCCCCCCACCATTACCGCCACAACTGTCCGTCACGCCTCAGCGTCCCGGGTCTGAACACGTACCGTCACGCTCAGCGTCCCGTCTGACACGTCCGTCCGCCTCAGCGTCCCGTCCTGACCACGTCCCGGCACGCCTCAGCGTCACAGCCTGACCACGTCCCGTCACGCCTCAGCGTCACAGCCTGACCACGTCCCGTCACGCGCAGCTATCCGTCCGGACTCCGGGAGCGCCGCCGGCGACGTGGCCAGCCGGCGCAGCGTCGTCGCCGACGACTAATGGCGCCAGATTCGCGGCAATCAGCGGTCAGCGGCGTGTGGCGACTGTCGGCGGCGAGCGGCAGGGGCCCTGCCCGCGGCGGCCGGCCGTGCTGCCGGGCTTCCGGCAGGCGACGGAGAGGAGAGCCCCCAGCGGGACAGCGGCTGGGCAGGAGCAGCCGGCGAGCTGCGACTGATGCCAGGAAGCACTGGACGTTCGATTGGCTTGCGCACAAATGCACAGACATTAAAAGCCATACCGCTAACGGATGGAGCAAGCTGCTAAAGGGCGGAAATAACTGTTAACAGGTGGAGCAGACTGTTAACGGGCAGACCGGACTGGTAACAGGCGGAACCTACTGTTAACGGGAGGACGGCTATTAACGCGCGAAGATACTGCTAACGGCGGAACGGGGTGTTAACGGGCGAAACCTACTGTTAACAGGTAGAATAAATTGCTAACGGCCGGACCATAATGTTAATGGGCGAATCGGACTGTTAACGGGCGGACCAGCCTGTTTGGCTGCAGCGGACAGAGCGGACTTTTATAGCCGTCCACCACGGAACAACAACGTCGACCATACTTAATAAGTCCACGAGTGGCCAATCAATTCAATAGGCTCACAGGTTGTCTTTTCTGACACCCAATGCGGAGTTCTCACCGCGTTAGGAGTTATGTCAGGTCAGTGACATATGACATAGGTCAGTCAAGACAAGAACTGGGCGCTTCGTCGACACGACTACGTCGTGGTTCGGTACGTTAGTGATCGTTACTGTCAGCACGCCATCGGCTGCTATCGATCCTCATCGACGGCCGTATCTCGGGACATGCTCCCGTCCGAGCTCAGAGTCGCCCGTGCGGCTGGGCCACCGGACGGGGCGCGTGCGAGGGAGAGCAGCAGCTCAGGGGGGCAGGGGCGGATCCAGGGGAACTGGGTCATCGGACGCGTGCCAGGGAGGGCAGCAGCCCGGAGGAGCAGGGGCGGATCCAGGGGGACTGGGTCACCAGCTGGACACGTGCCAAGGGGGGGGGGGCAGCAGCTCAGAAGAGCAGGGGCGGATCCAGGGGGGACTGGGTCATCGGACGGGACGCGTGTCAGGGAGAGGAGCAGATCAGGGAAGCAGGGGCGGATCCAGGGGCTGGGTTACCGGGCGGAACGCATGCCAGGGAGGGCAACAGCTCAGAGGAGCGGGAGATCACTGAGCTGAACACGGCGGTACAGGCCACTGGAAGCGAGCTGACCTCAGAGACCACAGAGGCCGCGGACGGCGTCTAGGCTGTCAGCACAGCCTTTGCTAGAATAGGTTCCAGTTTTAGCGCTCACAAATTACTTGGCATGCGGAGCACATGTCTGACAGTTCTAAAGAAGCCATCACAGAATCATTTATCTCAGTGACATGTGCTATCCCTGTGACACATTGATAATTTACATTTTTGTTGAGTTTATCACTCTCAGGCTCGCTAGATTCTCCAGGGAAGTCGAAAAGTGTGTTCCTTTCGGATTTGCGTCAGTGTTCCCAATGGGATAACCTGCTCAGGAAGACATACATAATGTTCTTGGTTGGTGGATCTGACCGTCAGGTCCACAGATCTTTCGCCCGTCTGCCAGTGGTCGGCTGCCGGGGGTGGCACGGCAGCACGGCCGGTGTACAGTAGCGGTGTACAGACACGAGGGTCGGATGTCGGCCCGTCGCCACCAGAGGGCGCCACGGTCGGCAGTAGGGACTTGTGGACAGCTCCCCCCCCCCCCTCCCGCCATCCGCCCCTTCCACCGCTGATGACTGCAGCGTGACAAGGCGGACGCCCCCCCCCCCCATGACCTCCCCCCACGGAGAGGTGAAGACCGGCAGGTGCAGCAGGACAGAGGACGTCGCACAGCTGAAGAAAGACTGGCCGACACGCCGAAATTCATGACGGCGCTTGAGCTGCACAGTGCGCGGAACCGGCTCTGTGACGTCACCTAGTCAGGGTGACGTCACTCTGGTCTCACGGCAAGAGCCGCAGGATCACGATCCGGAACTCACATCCGGATTGGTTTGGGCTCGGGCGACGGGATCGAAACACGCCGATGCCAGTCGAGCTATTTTTGGACGACGGTGTATCCGCCCTCTCGATGTGTATACACGGACCTTGGTGACGGCAGCGTGTCATATTTGCCTTACATTTCATTACCTAGAAAGCACAGATCACGGCATTGCAAAATACCAGCCCAATCGGCAGCTCTGATCTCTGGTATGTCACTCTCCTTAGCCGGCGCCGCTCGGTGTGGGCGTGGCAGCTCGTGTTTGGCCGTGGCGCGGCGCCGGCGCGGCGCCGACGCGGCTAGCGGCCGGCCCCGTGGGCCTCCCCTTGTGACCCAGATCGGGTGACCTCGGCTGGGCCAGCAGCAGCGCCTCCCGCACACCGACCAGCGCTGGCCGGGCCGGATGCCACGTCTCCTCGGCGCTGCGCTCCGTCGGACCGAGTACATGACAGTCTCAATCAGTGGACGTGAGCCCCTGGCCGCTGAGGCCGGGCCGGACGCCGCGTCCCCTCGGCGCTGTGCTCCGTCGGACTGTGTACACGACAGCCCCAGTCAGTGGACATGAGCCCCCTGGCCGACTGAGCGGCGTACAGTCGGCGGCGGGACGCCGGCTGGACTGGTCGGGTTCTGACAGGTCCCGGCGAGGCTCGCGGCTGGCGCCCCCGGCCTGGACGGGTCGGGTTCTGACAGGTCCGCGAGGCTCGCGGCTGGCGCCGGCTGGACGGGTCGGGTTCTTGACAGGTCCCGGCGAGGCTCGCGGCGGGGCGCCGGCTGGACGGGTCGGGTTCTGACAGGTCCCGGCGAGGCTCGCGGCGGGCGCCGGCTGACGGGTCGGGTTCTGACAGGTTCCCGGCGAGGCTCGCGGCTGGCGCCGGCTGGACGGGTTCGGGTTCTGACAGGTCCCGGCGAGGCTCGCGGCTGGCGCCGGCTGGACGGGTCGGGTTCTGACAGGTCCCGGCGAGGCTCGCGGCGGGCGCCGGCTGGACGGGTCGGGTTCTGACAGGTCCCGGCGAGGCTCGCGGCGGGCGCCGGCTGGACGGGTCGGGTTCTGACAGGTCCCGGCGAGGCTCGCGGCGGACGCCGGCTGGACGGGTCGGGTTCTGACAGGTCCCGGCGAGGCTCGCGGCTGGCGCCGGCTGGACGGGTCGGGTTCTGACAGGTCCCGGCGGCCGGCCGCCCCCGGCGAGGCTCGCGGCGGGCGTCGTGGCTGACCTTCGACGGCGCCGCCGCGACCGTGGACGCGGCGCCCGCCGGGGACGCCGCTCCGGTCAGCACGTCCGCGCCTGAGCTATCGGGCAGCTCGGACGGCAGCCGGCCCTCTGCCGACAAGCTGCCTCGATGTAATTACTCTCACCGCACGGCCGCCCCGTTGTTCGCGGCGGCCGATCCCATGCATCAGCGGCGCGTGGCCCGTGCCGGCCGTGCCGCGCCGCCCCACACCGGCTGCCGGATAGCACGCGGCAAGGCGGCGGCCGCAGGCGTGTCCTGGCTCGGTTAGTTCCGGGCCGCTGGCCGCCCCTCCCCTCCTGACTACGTGATCCCTACACATGCAGCTGGCACATGCTGCCCCCCCCCCCCCCCCCGGCGGAACCAGAGCGACCCCTGCCCCGGTGGTCAGCAGTCATAATAAGCCGGCCGCTGGAAAGCGTATCCTCAATGTGTTAATTCCTCCTCTCCCCCAGTACAATGTATGGTCCATTGTCCGCACCTGACGAGCATGACGTTATTACAAAAGGGAGGGACTGTCTGGCTTCCATAGATGAGATAAAATCCACGTGTTTTGCTTTGTGGCTGTTGCTTCGCTTCGACTGACTACCCGACATACGGATCGCAGAACAAACACTCGCTGGACACTGGCCCATGTCCACCTTAAAGCCAGAAAGCATTAGCGTTATTATACGTTTATTTGGTGCCCGAAAAAATCCCAGTACCGAAGGCACCATCCACCTCCACACCAGCGAAATCAGGCGCATAGCCTTTCGAGACCGGTGGATGACATCAGCTGTTCCGCGAGCAGCCTGACTCGCTTGACCACCGTGCGCTGTTGACCTCGGGCGGTGGCCCTGCTCCAGCGGCACCAGGCCTTACGTTACCCTGAATCCTGCCCCGTCAGCCCCCTCAGCACCACTGCGCCACATCACCACCTCCGTCCCAGCGATACCACGGGACAGAGCGACTCCCAGCTCTGCCGCCGGTGCCCTCCTCCTCTGCGGCACCCCGGCGCCGCCCCGGTCAGTGTGGTCCCTGAGGCGCCGCCGACAGCGGTCTGGGTGTGACCGGCGGCCCCGGTCAGAGGTCCGTGTGGCCCCGGTGGCGCCGGCTGTGGTCAGCGCCGCCGGGGCGCCGGCCGCACCGGGCGCCGGCCGACAATGGACAGCGCCCGGTGGCCGGTGCTAGCAGCCCGTCTGCGGCCGCCGGCGTCGCAGTCCTGGACGCCGCCCCGCCCCGGTGTGGACGGCGGCCAGCGCAGCCGGCCGCAGACCAGGGCCTGCTGTACACGTGACGCATGGTGCTGTGGGCCCCCTCCCCGCCTTCCGCACTCCCCCAGGCACATACAAGGTGTGCAACAAGGCAGTGATTCACCGATAACTGTGACTGCGTTTTTGGTCTGGGTTGGAGGCCGTTTTCGTGGCCGCGTCCGTGTCCGTGTCTGCACCCGTATCCCGTCACTGCGCAACAAGCATTGCTGACCAGCACGGCTCCGGTGTCGCAAGATCAGCTGACCTTCGCGTCTCCTTAGGCTTAAAGCAAGAAAAGAGCGCGGACAGACGGACTCGATTCCAAGAGCCTCACGTCGCCCAGATCCGCTTTCAGGCCAATCACGGAATCGTGCCGGGTCGGCCATGGGCCGGTCGGTGCCATCACGACCCCTCCCGTGAGGCGGCTCGTGAACAGCACGACG
The DNA here is from genome assembly GCF_011947565.3 of Pollicipes pollicipes. Classification (NCBI taxonomy): domain Eukaryota; kingdom Metazoa; phylum Arthropoda; class Thecostraca; order Pollicipedomorpha; family Pollicipedidae; genus Pollicipes; species Pollicipes pollicipes. The sequence goes on from NW_023596448.1 coordinate 5,165,726, forward strand.
CCGGCCGTCGAGGCGTGACGTCATCCAGCTGACCGCGGGCGGCGGCGCGACCTCCGGCCCGGGGTGGGCCGGCGGCCGGCGCGGGGTCCAGCGTCAATACCCGTCTGCGGGGGCGACAGCCGGCGCTGACGACCGGCTGTGTTCGGCACCCGTCCAGCGGCGCCGCCCCGGCCCGCCCCTACGACAGCTATAAACAACCCCGCGGCAACCGATTAAAGGCCCGCCCCCGGCCGACGCGGCGGATTAGGAAAATGACGTTAGAAAAGACGGAAAGCCGGACGTCACAATGTCCCCCGGCGGTGTCCCCGGCGGTGACCTATGGCGGTGTCCCTGGCGATGTCCCCGGCGGTGACCTCCGGCGGTGTCCCTGGCGGTGTCCCTGGCGATGTCCCCGGCGGTGTCCCTGGCGATGTCCCCGGCGGTGTCCCTGGCGGTGTCCCCGGCGGTGTCCCTGGCGATGTCCCCGGCGGTCCCGGCGGTGTCCCTGGCGATGTCCCCGGCGGTGTCCCTGGCGATGTCCCCGGCGATGTCCCCGGCGGTGTCCCCGGCGGTGTCCCCCGGCGGTTCGCTAGGAGTTATGTTTTCTGTGACTTTTTCAGTTGCAGTCACATAAAAGTCCAACAACCCGTCCAAGCTAAGCGTCGGACCACCTCACAAAGACGCGAGGAACGCGCGCTGTCCTCTGACCATGACTTCAGTGAACTCCGAAGCCCTCACAGAAAACGCTGACCGAAATAATAAAAATACATCCACGAGTACGACAGGCTGGAGAACGAACGCCCTCTATATGGTGTTGACGGGGGGCGGCGGGGGGGGGGAGGGGGGCAGGCACGACAGGTGAGTTATTGGCAGTGCCGTCCGCCTGCTGCAGCACAACACCTCGGCTGGCAGCGGCCTGACCTTCGCGCTGGGACGCGGCCGCTCTCAACGCCGCCGATGACGGCCCGACAAAGCAGGCCGGCCTTTTTAGTGCACCGCCCGTCGCGTTTTTGGCGGACCTCAGGCCACGTCACGACTCAGGGAGCTTTCCAAAGGCACGTGATTCGCACAGCAAGCGCGCCATCGAAGCAGCGCCCCCAGCTCTGCGCCGCCGCGTCTCCAGAGCACATCAGACGCCGGTGCCCACCTGGCCTGCTCTTCACATGTGACGGCGTCGTTCACATGTGGCTGACAGGGCTGGCGGCCCACCGCTCACCGCCAGCAGCTGACTCAAGCCTCCATGCGCGAGAATGTCGCGAGGGCGCCTCCCGGCCTGTCATGCTGACCGCCGCCATGGGTGACCACCAGGACTTGACCTGAGGCCATCGAACGCGTAAATGTCGCGTCAGCGTCGCCCACCGACATCGGCGAGTGGCGCGCATCGTTGCGAGGCTCCGGTTCGTGAGTTCTTTCAGAAGTGCAGACGTGTACCTTGGTTCATCGCGCCTGCAATGGCTTTACTATGAACCTACAAGCATACCTAAGGAGAGGACATGAGAAGCCATGCACGCGACAACAAAAGTCACATAGTGTTTTACATTTCGAGAATGCTCATCTAGCCGATTTTACACAAAAGGCGCGGAGAACACGTTCATATTTTCCTCGCTGGCATTATTCGCGCATTAAAGCTTGTCAATCGATTCAACACAAAGGTAGTGACGCGCACACTAACTTCCACAGCACCAGACTTTGGTAATTACAATCCAGTACGTCGAGCGATGACCCGCCCAAATATGCGCCTGTAAGAGCCGACGTCGATGGTGTTTAATCAAGCCCCAGCGTTGCGCCGCATGCTTTAATTTGAGGCGTACAACGTCAAATCAATGTCGTAAGCTACAGGCCTGCAAAGCTAGCTAAATAGCCAGGCAATAATCATTGCAGCGAGATGGACAACGGGCCATTCAGCCAATCCGCAGCTTTGTTCCTCGTTCGTCTACCCCATAACCCATCACAGATGGGGTCGCAGGTCACGTGGTGTGTGACGTCACTGTTTGCCTTCATAATCCTGGCGCGGCGATGAGGCGCGACACTCGGACGCGATGACGTCCCTGCCCCGGCGATCCGATGACGTCGCGCGGCGAGCGGCAGCGCAGAGCAGCTCGATACGGTGATGACGTCACGCCGCTCCCGATGACGACCCATCGCTGCCGGCCGGCCCGTCCCGCACAGAGCGCAGCTCCGCCAGTGCGCGCCGCCGAGCCGGTCTGACCGCGGGGGTGTCCCGCGGACGCGGACTGTCGATGTGGACACTGCCCGTCCACCAGGCGGACCGAGCCGTCCACTATCGGTGGACGGGTGACAGTACCCGCTGCCGGCGGCGCACCGGTCGGTGCACGTCCCTGTCATGACAGCGGACGCCGCTGAGAGAGCTGAGAGTGAGCCTCGCGAACAGAGCACGACACCGGACCATCCCAAACCCCGACCGCCAGCACCGGACGGCGCGCTGACGGCTGGTGCCGAACAGTGAACAGCGAGTAATGAGCAGCCACAGTCCCGTCCCTGGTGACCGAGGCAATCAGTCTGTGGTCTCACTCAGCAGCCGCTGACACTCCAACCAGCACCGGCCACGCGCCGTTGGGTCTCCGATCCCCTGCTGGAGCCGGCCCAGACCTACAGCTGGCCCATAAATCCGAGGATTTCGGCAACTGTCGTCGGAAAATGCAAATGCGCGCCGCTCTATAGCAAAAGCTTTGTGCGAGCGCCTTTCATCCCCAATCTTGATTCCAGGGAGTCCTGCATATCAGGAGTATATGAACAGCCAGCGGCGTCCGCTTACGACGAAAGGGAGGAACCACGGCGCTGGATTACGTCACCGTTATCGCCGTGACATGTGAGATAAATTCCTCTGGACGAACATCCATCAGCGTCGCAGCTCAGACCTACGGAACACTCACATGACTGAGCAAAGAAAAGGCTGCAATTTGTATTGGAAATTGGAAATATAAGCCACCGAAACTGCTTAAATGCACAAACTACCCGACAATGGGAACGCAGTGAGAAGTACGCGACGGCAAGATCAGGACCTTTGACCTCGCTCCACCTAACGCGCCACTCACGCTCTCTGCACCTTAACATTGGGGCACACCAGTGACATTTAGGCAGAAGTGTGTCGATTACACAGCTGTAAACAATCTTTGCATCACATGAATTGTCGACAACATGAATACTTATTACATGACTTGACGTAAGTATACCATCCACGTGCAACGTGCGTTTGTGACACACGAACTAATGTATATATATATATATATATATATATATATATATATATATATATATATATATGCCGACCGATGTCACAAGAGACTATCATGGACATACCCTCGTCGTTTCATAAGTCTCTCGCGGAAAGGGCTTCATCACCTTATGAAAAAATTAACACCCCGAACCACAAAGGCCATACAAACGGCGAACGCAACTTAGCCTCATTAACTGAAGGTCCGACCTTGTGCGGAACACACCCAACAGAAGTTTCGTCATCCCTCCTGAAAGTTACCCGCATAGGTCGCCTGAACAAAGGCGAACGCAAAATACGACCGCGATCGCTTCCCCTAATGTCATCAGCAAAAGCCTGCGTAGCGCGCTGGGGGATTCCGAGACGCGACGACATCGTAACATTAATTTATCGCGCCGCGGCCTCAGTTTGTTTCGGGTAAACTCATCAGTCAGTCGGCGCTTCTGTGTAAGTCCCATCGACGGTGCCCCTCGGGTTCCGCGCGCCTTCTTTGTTACATTTTCTCATTTCGCGCGCCAACAGTGCCCCTGGGAGTTCTCCCTTGCGGGGGCCGTCCAGGAGATGCGGCCCTCCTTCTCCTCCGACTTCGCGGCAGGGGACGGGCGGGCGTCCCCGCGTCTGCAAAGACCACCGCTTCTGAGAGAAGAATGGAAGGCTGGGGTGTAGACGTGTCCGTCGGTCCCGACCACTCCTGAGAGAGGAGTGGACAGCTGGGGTGTAGACGCGTCCACCGGTCCCGACCGCTCCTGAGAGAGGAGTGGAAGGCTGGGGTGTAGACACGTCCACCCGTGCCGACCGCTCCTGGCAAAGAGATGGAACTGTGGAGTGTTCTCAGGCTGCCTTGGAGCGTCTTCGGGCATGACGATACGATGGCAACAGCTGCACGCGGAGAAGTGGATGGGTAGAAAGATGGAACGAAGAATAAAAGCTAAGAGCGCTGAAGTGAGCGTGAAGGTAAAGTGCAAGTGCAGTGGAGGTGGAATGTAAAAACTGCATTGACGGAACGGAGAATAAGGCTGCTCGTGCTCTCCGATGTGTGAAGCGAATCATGCTGACAGATTTATAAACCAAGGTAAGGAATGCCCCCCCCCCCCCCCGCACTGTTTATTCGCATGGTACGAGTGTACGCACCAGAAACGATCTCCTTTATCAACTTATCATCACCAGCATTGACGCTTACATCAAAACATTGCGTACCTAAAGTTCACCCGGTCCACACGCTTACACATTAAGATTTTACACTGCGTGGCGAACTTATGTCTGCTTTTGCCCGTCTAACACTTGCGGGCGCTCTCTCCGCCATCTGGTCACACGTGCTCCGTCGGCGGGCTGGCAATGTGAAGCGAGGCGTTCACTTGGGGTGAAGCTTCTCTGACCAGCATGTCTGGTCAATCAGCATAGCCACATATATATATATATATATATATATATATATATATATATATCTATCTATCTATCTATCTATCTATCTATCTATCTATCTATCTATCTATCTATCTATCTATCTATCTATCTATCTATCTATCTATCTATCTATCCATCTATCTATCTATCCTGTTAGGGCTTTTAAGACTTGGGTGAGTCGAGCAAAAGTAAGATAGGGAGAGATAGCAGTCGGATAGCTCCAGCCAGTCGGAAAATATCGCACAAACTGAGTGTTTGTCGCACATTGGAGCTGTTAGTGAGCTAGAGGCAGTTCTGTCTCACATTGGATTGACGATAACACCGAACTCCCTTTCTGAGAAAGTTTTTTAACGAGACATTACGATTTTCAACGGGCGTCCTTTGCCAGCAGTTATCACCCAGTCCCCACACAAACCAACCAAGTTGAGTTATTATCTGCAACACAGCAGTGAAGCAGTGGGTATGTACGAATTTTTAATCATGTAAATACAGATGATCACCAAACCAAATACAGATGATGGCCTACTACTGAGACTGTGCCCGACGTTAGATAGAGAACAAGACCTGCCGTGCCGACTTTCCTTCCCCTTCCTTTTTTCCTTCTTTCCTTCACATTCCCTCACTTTCCCCCACTTCCACCTGTCGATAATCACTGCACTTCCCTCAAAATCCAAGTACCCAACTACGTCAAACTCTTCTCCCTGGTCCAAGTTCCATTTTCTGTTTTGACACGTTATCCTCTCCATAAAACACAACAGCCACCAGGCAATGTTCATGCTTTTATCGGTGTGAGCGCCGACCGGTCAGTAAGTTACGGTGGACAGGGAGTGGACAAAGCATTGTGCTATTCACAACTGACATAGGAAGCATTCTCCCCGGAGGCTGTGACTTTTACGCCACCATTCCGTACGTCGACGTAAATCAAGAAGATACCAGCAGTGATTAAAATACCTACGCCACCTGACAAGGCGCTATTTTAAATGACAGGTACGTCAGGCGCTCGGAGGTGCTCCTGACATCCCATCTGATCAAGATTCCGTCATTCCTCCGACAGCACCGCCCATGCCAATAGTGCCGCATCTGCCGAGAATGCCACGGCGCGCGCTAGTACTGCGCCGCGCTTAATGTGAGACGTCATATCTCAAGCGACCGTAACAAATAAATCACGCGCGACTGACTCATTCTCTCGTGCACAATGCAAGAGTGGCGCAGTGTGCAGTGTCCCGCCGCGCCAGTGGGTGGACTGAGTCACCCGCGTCCAGCGCGTCCTGCCACCGTGTTTGTCCCGCGACGCTGAGAGACCGGGCTTCCACAACGAGCTGATGAATCGTCTCAGGAAGTGACGCCGAGCTTGCATGTTGTGTTTGGCTGCTGGCGGGCATCCCGCCCGTGCAGCAGCGGGGCATGTCCCACCACCGGCCTCGGAGGCAGCGGAGGGTCAGCGGACCACCTCTGCCCGGGGGCCGCGCCCCCCCCCCTCGGCGCCGGGAGACGGAGAGACGGGGGGGGGGGGGGCTGTTCAGTGGGCCACCTCCAGCACGGGTCGGCAGAGTGGCAGGCCTCTCCAAATGCCGTGCTATGCAGCCCACGTGCCGGCCTCGCCAGACGGCGGCCGCCGCGGGCGCGCCCCGCCGAGTGCCCCGTCGCTGACCCGACTGCCCAATGCGCGCCACCACTGATCCGCCGCGGCATTTCTATCGGCTGCGGCGCTGGTGACGCGGCCGGGGCGGACGCGGCCGGCACATCGAGTCGGACGCGCCGTCGGGGCTCCGTCAGCCCACTCTCGTCAGCGCCAAACTCAATCAGCGCTGACGTCGACCGGAGGTGTGACCGAGCGCCGCCGACCGGCCTGGAACCGAGCGCCACCGACCGGCCTCCTCCAGCCAGTCCCGACGCGCGACCTGGCTCGCCCGAGCCATCCGCATTACAGGACCTTCAATTCAGTTCGCGTCCTTACAGCTGTCTCTCCCATTTAGGCGCCGGATAATCACGGAGCACTTTGTTGTCTTTTTGTGGCGTCTGGGGGAAGTATGACCTTGTTTGGCCAGCTATGACCGTGTTTCACTATCTGACAATCATGCGGCCATCCATTCTCCTATCTCCATGTAGTAAACTCGGTGTTCTCGTTTCGTGGACTTATGTTGTTGCATATCACAAATGCGAAGCTATTCCCGGTCCGGTCCGACAGCGTCCAGCGCTGCGGCAGAAGGTCATATTACTCTTCCCCATGCCACAACACCCTGCATGCCTGGTCGGCCCGTCAGTACCCGTCGGCTGACGCGCAGGACAAGCCCTGACGGCCGCCGCTGCTGCTCCCCCGTCATTACCCGTCGGCTGACGCGCAAGACAAGCCCAGACGGCCGTCGCTGCTGCTCCCCCGTCATTACCCGTCGGCTGACGCGTAGGACAAGCCCAGACGGCCGTCGCTGCTGCTTCCTCCGTCATTACGCGTCGGCTGACGAGCAGGACAAGCCCAGACGGCCGTCGCTGCTGCTCCCCCGTCAGTACCCGTCGGCTGGCCCGCAGGACAAGCCCAGACGGCCGTCGCTGCTGCTTCTCCGTCAGTACCCGTCGGCTGACGCGCAGGACAAGCCCAGAAGGCCGCCGCTGCTGCTTCCTCACCTGCCGTTCACATGCGGGCGGACAGGACGCTGCTCCATCTCAGCTTACATCACAACGGACTGATCCTCAGCACCTGAAACGACAGGGTACGTCACACAGTGCGCTGGTGACGAGACTGCCAGGCACCGAATGCCAGGCGCAGTCAATACCTGAAGCCAATGCACAGCCAGCGTGAATGCAGCTTGAATATCACATATGTGCAACCCTAGCCCATGCGCCAGTGCAACCTTACATCCCTGACTTGAGTTGCATTTGTTTCTTCTCGTCAAGTACGCCCCAAAAATTTCCGGTTGACACGCTGGCACTGCGTTCCAATATAAATATTGCGCAATTCAGGCCATATTTCTGCATAAAGGCCACCCGCATATTCCGATCTGTCATTAAACTCGACGTTGAATGGTTCTTAGTTCAAAAGCATCAGATGGCATAGTTGTGATGTATCGCACTTGATTTTGTTCCCATTCCGAATGAGCCTTATCTTATCTGCGCAATGTGTTTCCGCGTATCGGATCCCAATCCAGTTCCGTTGATTCAGCGCCCCGGTCTTATTAGTCTCATTAGCCAACTCCGTGGAATCGATATCTCACGTCATTAAAGTCGGCCTGGAGGAGAAATTTCGGGCCGAAACCTGTCCAAACTAGTTACCTAGCAGCAAACAGGGCTCGGGATAGGAGCTGACGCGGCGTGCCGTGTACGAGGAAGCGCTGAAGAGGGGCCGCGCGCCACGGTCGGCACGGCAAGAGCCGCCGGTGGGCGTCTCGTTCCGACGCGGCGTGGTGGGGTCGGCACCACGCAGCCCGTCCGCACGTGGTCGGAGCCTGGCCTGAGGTTCCCAGTGCTTATATCTAGAGCGAATGGATGAATCGGTCCCGGCCAGGGGCATCATTTCAAACCAGTGGCCTGTGCCCAGCTGTGGACTCGTCACGAGTCTGAAGCATTGGCCGCGACAGAACGTGGCCAAAGTGAAGCAATAACGTAGGGGTATCACATAGCCAGGGACTTGGAAGCTCTTAAACAGAAGCGAAGACGTCATTTTTCTGGACAGGTAATGTATTATGATTTATCATGCAATACATACCCATCAGAATGCAAGCCCTTCATTTTTCACAAAGATGGGTTATCAAGCTCTGGGTGATTCCAGCTGTCTTAGACCGGAATGTTCCAGTTACTCTTGCATCGCTCAAGCAATACCGTCGTGATTTCACATGGCATCGCCGCCGCCCCAAGGCGACTGATGCTGCCCGTAACGGCCTCTCATGGGCGACTGATGCTGCCCGTAACTACCTTTCATTGTCCCCCAAGGCGACTGATGCTGTCCGTAACGGCCTTTCATTTTCCCCCAAGGCGACTGATGCTGCCCGTAACGACCTCTCATTGTCCCCCAAGGCGACTGATGCTGCCCGTAACGGCCTCTCATTGTCCCCCAAGGCGACTGATGCTGCCCGTAACTACCTCTCATTGTCCCCCAAGGCGACTGATGCTGTCCGTAACGGCCTTTCATTGTCCCCCAAGGCGACTGATGCTGCTCGTAACGGCCTCTCATTGTCCCCCAAGGCGACTGATGCTGCCCGTAACGGCCTCTCATTGTCCCCCAAGGCGACTGATGCTGCTCGTAACTACCTCTCATTGTCCCCCAAGGCGACTGATGCTGCTCGTAGCTACCTCTCATTGTCCCCCAAGGCGACTGATGCTGCCCGTAACGGCCTCTCATTGTCCCCCAAGGCGACTGATGCTGTCCGTAACGACCTTTCACTGTCCCCCAAGGTGACATGCTGCCCGTAACGGCCTCTCATTGTCCCCCAAGGCGACTGATGCTGCCCGTAACGGCCTCTCATTGTCCCCCAAGGTGACTGATGCTGCCCGTAACGGCCTCTCATTGTCCCCCAAGGCGACTGATGCTGTCCGTAACGGCCTTTCATTGTCCCCCAAGGCGACTGGTGCTGTCCGTAACGGCCTTTCATTGTCCCCCAAGGCGACTGATGCTGTCCGTAACGGCCTCTCATTGTCCCCCAAGGCGACTGATGCTGTCCGTAACGGCCTCTCATTTTCCCCCAAGGCGACTGATGCTGTCCGTAACGGCCTTTCACTGTCCCCCAAGGTGACATGCTGCCCGTAACGGCCTCTCATTGTCCCCCAAGGCGACTGATGCTGCCCGTAACGGCCTCTCATTGTCCCCCAAGGTGACTGATGCTGCCCGTAACGGCCTCTCATTGTCCCCCAAGGCGACTGATGCTGTCCGTAACGGCCTTTCATTGTCCCCCAAGGCGACTGATGCTGCCCGTAACGGCCTCTCATTGTCCCCCAAGGTGACTGATGCTGTCCGTAACGGCCTTTCATTGTCCCCCAAGGCGACTGATGCGGCTCGTAACGACCTTTCATTGTCCCCCAAGGCGACTGATGCTGCCCGTAACGGCCTCTCATTGTCCCCCAAGGCGACTGATGCTGCCCGTAACGGCCTCTCATTGTCCCCCAAGCAGACTGATGCTGCTCGTAACGACCTCTCATTGTCAAAAGCGCCTGATGCTGCCCGTAACGGCCTCTCATTGTCAATATGTTAATAGCTCCAGCCTCGCGAGCCGTGGTGGCAGTTAGCTTGCGTATTTTTTCATCTGGCAACACTGCTGCCGAGAACAACCAGATCTAAATGATATGACAATGGAGTTAGTGCGAGCCAGCTGGACAGCTTCCTGCAGCATGCACGTGTTGACGGAAAGGATCCGGTAGTGATCGGTAGTGATCTATAGGAAGATAGTGATCGATAGATATATAGTGGATAGATAGATAGATAGGTAGCGATCTAGTAGATAGATTCTGGGGAAAGGTAGGGGCTTCTGGTCGGAATGGTGCTGAACCCTCACTCTCACCATCTGAAAACTCGAATCCCAGATCAGTTACGTTTGTTTCACTTGCCCGTGAGATTGGGCTTAGCGTTAAAAGACCCGTATGCGAAAAATGCCAACCAAGAACGGACGCCCAAGCCACTAAACCACTAAGTTAAACCACTAAACAACCCCCGCCGGCGGTGGGTCCGCTTGCAGCAGCGAGAACGATTACTGAGAACGGTTCGTTCACAATTACACTGACTTTCTTCTGTGGGCTCTGCGCAATTGCGTTGCACGATTTCGGCTGCAATGTTGCAAACATCGACAAAGTTTGTTCATATCGATGAAAAAAAGCAAAGCAACACCGCACTGTCCACAGTTTGCCATTGCTTTAAAAGCACCGAGTTAACGGACTGAATTCCACCAGAGAAATGGGTAGCACAGTGCACCACCGTTTGTGCCCGGACAGCTGAGACCTCGAAGCACATCATGCGCACCAATCGTGTCCAGCCAAACACGCCAATCGGTCTGACGGGAGCGGTCCACTGGTGCCGGGATTTTCGCCGTCCGGACGGCTGCTGTCGTAAATCGGCGTCCCCCGCGGACCAGCTCGGCCGCCGGACGGCCATCGCCACACGTGTTCATCTATCTAATGGAGCGCGCGCGTCCGTCCAGCCCGCGGCGCGACATTTGCATTTCGACAGCGCGCCCGCCGCCAGATGCCGCCGGGCGAACTGCGGCCCAACGGCAGTCAGCTGGCGCGGCGCCCGAGGTCCCAGGCTCCTCCACAGACGGGCCGGCCGCGCTGGAAAACGGCCGGCTGACACCACCGCGCCACCGGACTAGTGGCGGGAGGAGGCCGTCTCTCGGCGGGAATAGGCCCTTCGTCGGCGGGAGGAGGCCCTCCGTCGGCGGGAAGAGGCCCTCTGTCGGCGGGAGGAGGCCCTCCGTCGGCGGGAAGAGGCCCTCCGTCGGCGGGAGGAGGCCCTCCGTCGGCGGGAGGAGGCCCTCCGTCGGCGGGAAGAGGCCCTTCGTCGGCGGGAGGAGGCCCTCCGTCGGCGGGAAGAGGCCCTCTGTCGGCGCGGCCCCAGAGGGCCCGTGCCACCTGGTGTGTGTGTGTGGGGGGGGGGGGGGGAGGAGGCTGCGAGTGGGCGGGATCTGCCGCTTCCGGCTGCCGGCCGAGCTGCGCGCTGAACAGGAATGGGTGGAATTAGCGGGTGTTTTCTGCTGCACAGGAATTTTGAGAAAGCAAATTTATACCCATCTTGCAGGAAAACTACCATGAGCGGGACAAATACATACTACGTGTTCAGGGATTTCTGTGTATGATGCCGTGCCATCGAAATCAGCAGTCGCATGAAACACCAACAAATGTTCTTCATTCGACTGATGCATTACACCATCGACACTGCTGTAATCACCATCTTGTCCGGTCCATCTGGTTCGTGAGAACAAATAATACCATCTATCATCGGAGCATTTCTAGCCAACATTTCACTTTAGGCAATCGCGAGCCGTTATCGACGGCGAAGCGAGCTGACCCATCTGGCCGCTGCCTAACACAGGTCGTAAAGCATCCGCTTCTCGAGACGGGGGCCGCACCGATCATCGACTCACAGCGGGTCACACTCGCTGGACCTGCGCCGCCGTGACCTCACAGCGGGTCACACCCGCTGGACCTGCGCCGCCGCGACCTCACAGCGGGTCACACCCGCTGGACCTGCGCCGCCGCGACCTCACAGCGGGTCACACTCGCTGGACCTGCGCCGCCGTGACGCGCTGGGATTATACGACAATCATTCGCACTAATGGCGTGACAGCAGCCGCCCTCCACAGTTGGACTGCCACGGCCGCCCTCCACTGTTGGACTGTCACGGCCACCCTCCACTGTTGGACTGCCACGGCCACCCTCCACTGTTGGACTGTCACGGCCACCCTCCACTGTTGGACTGTCACGGCCACCCTCCACTGTTGGACTGCTACGGCCGCCCACTGTTGGACTGTCATGGACTGGCCGGACTGGCCGAGAGTCATCTGACCCGCCTTCATGTGACTGCGCTGACATTTCGCCCCTCGTATACTGACGTGTGACAGGCCATGCCGCCGGCCTATGATTATGAGCAACTGAACCATACCATGTCTGCAAAATATGCGTCATGATTTCAGCGAGACCGAGCTCTAATTCCCGACGGGGTCATCTCCTCCCTCATCACTTCACAGCCGAAGAAACTGGGAAAGGGACCAAACCGCCTAGTTCCCGTCGACCCAAACATATCGAAAATGTATCGCCTCAGTGTTTCATGAAAGTGCCACATGTGTTATACGAAAAAGACAACTGAAAAATGCCTGCAGTGGCCTCTATCAACTCTGTGGACGGCGCCTCACCTGTCATCTGGCAGCACTGACCTCCCCGCAGGAAGTCAGTGCTGCCAGATCCTCTCAATCCGGCGCCGCCGTCTCCTGTGCCGGGGGAGCCCACGGCAGGACACATCTGGCACAAACGAGCGTCGATCCCGCTTCGACACCGCCCCGTCGCCACCGTCGTCTGTCGCCGTCGCCTCCGGCAGGGGCGGCGCGGCCGGCGACCCTCCCGCGGCCTTCCGCCGGTCGATACGCTCTGAGTCATCGCTTAGCGCGCGGATTTTCTTAAGGAGCGACGGCGGAAGGCGGCAGAGGGCCGGCGGACGGCGCCGGTGTCCGCCCAGACAAAGGGTTGGCCGCGTGGCCCCGGGGCTGCGCCGCCGACGGCCCGGCCGGCTCGTCCGCCGAGGGCCGCCGGTCCCCAGAGAGCGCCGCCGGCCGGTCCGCCGGAGCCCCTCCCCGACACACGTCCAATTAAAACGACGAATGCGAGGAGGCGGCCACCATTGGCGCGTGATTGGTTTGGAGCGGGGCTGGTTCTGGCCGGCGGCAGGAGCTCGCCGTTTTTGTTCCCAGGGCGGCGATGTGTCGTTCATCACAAGGAAGGCTCAATAAGCCTGGGTGTTCTGTGATGTTTGGAAGTCGGCCAAGGCCGGGCGAAAGACGGGAGCCACCCGCAGGGACCTGCAATCACCGGCGGCAGCCGGCCGTCGGTCCCTTTATCCGTCTCGTCCGGCACATGCAAGTCGGATCAAGCACGCTAACACCGTCGCGGCGGGGCCGTGGTGCCGCTCAGTGACGGCGCTGGCGCCGGTCAGCGCCGGCGGCTGCGGCACCGCAGCGGCGGTCGGCGGGGTCGTGATGCCGCTCAGTGACGGCGCTGGCGCCGGTCAGCGCCGGCGGCATCCACGCCGAACAGGCGGCTGCGGAAGCGCGGCGGCGGGTGGCGGGCGGCTTCCGGCGACTCGCGGAGACAGCGTCCCTCAGCGTCCACCGGCCGACGGCGGCCGCCAACTGGTGGGACCTTCCTCACGTCCTTCCGCCGCCGTCTCCCCTCCCCCCTTCCCCTCTGCCGGGATCACCAGACAGGTCGTCATTAGGACGGAAGGAGCGCCGAATCAGTGCCGCCGGCGGAGCGCAATTGTTGGCGAGCGAGCGGGCTCCCCGCTGTCGGATTCCGCCGTCTCGTGCATCGATCTGCAGTGTCGGAGTGACCCTCCCGAGGCAGCGCCGGCGGCGGCACCTCGCGCCCGAAGATAGGAGGGGAGGCGATCTCCAATAGGCGCTGCCGACGCGGCCGGCGCACGCTGGCAAGTGCCAAGAATAACAATCTTGGCCGGGTAAGTGGTTTTCGCGCCGACTGGCTGAGTTAACGAGGAGCCATCGGAAAGCAGGGGAGATGTGCTGGGCCGGCCCCACTCGCCAGTCAGCCGGGAAACGGCCGCTCACGGAGCGCGCCGCTCAAACATTGGGGGACTCCCGCCGGCGCTCTGTCTCCTGGCGTCTCCTGAAGCCGGCCCGTGTCTCCTGGTATCTCCTGAAGCGATCAGCATCCTGGAGGGCCTCTCCGTCTATTGAAATCGGTGATGGTCCCTTGGTTTTCCAACACCCTGAATCGGCACCCATTATCCCGACCAGCCATACAAAGAAGCCAACGCGGCGAAAATCCTGACGGGAGAGTCGACTGTCATTATAGAAGCAACTACCACCGGTTTCTGAATAAATATTGTTGCGGCTCTCCTGGCGTATTACTGCAGCGGAGTTCGAAGGTCTTCGTGTACAGCGACAGCCAGCTGGCGGCCCACGGTGTACCCTAAAGCCATTTCATTCGTGGCAAGTGCTTCGTGGAAATGTAACAAACATTGGATGACGTGCTTCCAGAAAGCCATTTGGTCACTGCTCTACATCAATATGTCAATACAAAACTGTTTTACGAGAAGCAATGTTAGCAAACGCGAGAAAAGGGGAAAGGCATGGAATTGTTGAGCCTGAGCAGCGGTGTCACCAACCGCATTTTTACCGGTGACACGCGACAATTTGTGCTACATCTACAAGCCGACGGGTGACAGTCGTGATGTGTAACGTCATATCATGTCTGTGCGAACGCCGATAGGTGGATCCCGTCACGACGGCTTTTTCAGTGACGTCAAACGTGGCAAAATGTGCGAGGGCCGGCACATGACGGCTATTAGCTTGATTGCGTGCTGAATTCCTCCCCCTGCATAGTCTGCTCTTCACGCACACCACCTCATCAGCCCATATGGGTCGTGTTGAGACCCTCAACCCCCCCCCCACCCCAGGGGGCGTGCCTCGTGTGGCCAGCGGACCGGACACACGAGGCCCCTCCCTCCCACTCCCTCCGCCCGCCCGCTGACACACACGGCCGCCCAGCGCTGGCTCACGGGGTCCCAGCACGGCAGGCCGCCCCCCCCCCCCCCTCCGCCCGCCGACACACACGGCCGCCCAGCGCTGGCTCACGGGGTCCCAGCACGGCAGCGGCGCTCGGCGTCGGCGGTGTGGTTCACAGCAGCTGCAGACGACCCAGGCGTCGCGCCGCTCGGGGGGCGGGCGGGCGCCCCGCCGGCCGCCGGGACCGGGCCGCCCCGCAGCTGGAGCTCAGCGCTGCACGCGGCGCTCGCTCCCGGCGTGCGCGGCGTCCGTGAGTGTCTCAAGAGAGTGCACCGCGACACGTGTGTGCACGAACAGGTGCGCCGGGGGTGACTTACTGGACTGCCCTCGGAGCGGAGGAGCGGTGCTGCCCACAGAGCGCGGGGAGCGGCGGGAGCCGGCGCGGGCTGGAGATGAGGCCTGACGGCGCCCTGCGCGTCTCACGCACCCTGCGGCCACGACCTCTCCAGTGGGTAGACGGAGGAAAACCAGCCACCAGCGGATACGTGGATCCCTCCATTCGAAGGCTCTACCTCCATAATCAGTTAGCAAGGCTCTGCTTAGTATCAAAAACAGGTCATCCGCTGTCATGTACCTCGCCCTCCGCACGCCGCGCTTTAAAGTTGTCATGTATTTTGCAGTGATTACCCCTGCGACGCAGTCGCACTTTAATTGCTCATGCCAACGTCACGAATAATAGCGGCCACGTGCCTTCTTAACTGCTTATCATGCAGTTCGTAAAACCCATCGACCCCTGGTGATTAATTTTCTGGGGTTATTTGGAAAAGTTCTTTCCTCCCCTGCCATTGCTGGCACATACGTGTTGCCAATGTTTTATACTAGCCAGGCTGCTGCGGGTTTCTTGCAGACTAGGTCATGGTACCGTGGAAGGGGTCACACCACTCAAACCGGTCCCAATTCTCCCCGAGCCACAGCTGCCGTCCGAAGCTCAGATCACGACCGCTTTCAGTGCTCGCAGGCGGGGGAGGGCGTAGGGTGGGGGGGGGGGAGGGGGGGGGGGGGCAGTTAGCCACGGCCCGGCGGCCGCGGGTGCTCCTGGCGCCGCCGGCGCGGTGCTCACGCTCGCACCACTCGACATGGGCCGCGTCATGCGCCGCCGTCACGCCAGCCGTCACGCCGCCGTGACGGCGCTCCCCTCACGGCGGCGTGAGCCCGGCCGCCGCTGCGCCCACTGGTCACCCACTGGAACTGGAGACGGCGCCGCTCAGCACCATTCCAGACACGACTGGAGAGAACGCCGCCCGTCAGTTGAATCGCCCGCACCATCAGCACCTTTATCATTCTAATGATGACTTCATTTAGCTGGCCCCAGCGCTCATTAATCTCGGCACGCTGAGCTGTC
>NW_023596448.1:5182986-5189710 GCF_011947565.3 Pollicipes pollicipes
GCGCTGCTAGAGCAGGGAAGCGTCGCCGACTCAGACAGTCTGGCGGCGCTGCAAGAGCAGGGAAGCATCGCTGACTCAGACAGTTTGGCGGCGCTGCTAGAGCAGGGAAGTGTCGCTGACTCACACAGTCTGGCGCGCGCTGCTAGACCAGGGAAGCGTCGCTGACTCAGACAGTCTGGCAGTGATGCTAGAGCAGGGAAGCGTCGTCGACTCAGTCTGGCAGCTGCTAGAGCAGGGAAGCATCGCTGACTCAGACAGTCTGGCGGCGCTGCTAGAGCAGGGAAGCGTCGCTGACTCAGACAGTCTGGCGGCGCTGCTAGAGCAGGGAAGCGTCGCTGACTCACACAGTCTGGCAGTGCTGCTAGAGCAGGGAAGCGTCGTCGACTCAGACAGTCTGGCAGTGATGCTAGAGCAGGGAAGCGTCGTCGACTCAGTCTGGCAGCGCTGCTAGAGCAGGGAAGCATCGCTGACTCAGACAGTCTGGCGGCGCTGCTAGAGCAGGGAAGCGTCGCCGACTCAGACAGTCCGGCGGCGCTGCTAGAGCAGGGAAGCGTCGCCGACTCAGACAGTCTGGCGGCGTTGCTAGAGCAGGGAAGCGTCGCTGACTCAGTCTGGCGGCGCGGGACGCGCAGCGGCTGGGCGTGACCGCCGTAGAGGTCGTCAAAAACCTTCAGACCGGTCACGCTGGCCTCAGTCTCAGCTTCAACCTCAACCTCAACCTCATGTCTGCGTCGGCGTGGTCGTTGTCGGGCGGTTGCTGTGACCGGAAGGCTGGCCAACGTGCCCTGACTGCTCCTGACATTAAAAGGGTGCACATTTTGACGTCAAAGCTAGAAGGCTGCTATATGATGCTAAACTACCGCGGCCCGTGGTGACGTCAGGGATGATCTTATTACGACATTAGAAGGACGACCGTTAAAGCGTCAAAGCCCTGGCCATAGTGACGTCGGAAGTCTTCACATAGTGACACCAGGGGACCAGTCTTGGCGACACGCGCTAACGCCAGGAGACCGCCCTCGTGACGTGAGACGAGTGCTCGATGAGCCGTCAAAGACCCGATCTCAGGAGATCTCCGGATTGGATCTCCGGAGACCGTCAGAGACACGATATCCGGAGACCCGATGAGCCGTCAGAGACCTGATCTCGGTTACAGCTGTGGAGTGCGCTTAACGAAGTCAGACCGCAGCATTTGGCGGCGACTGTGAGTGTAGCGACTGGGACGGCCGTCGTGGCTCGGCCAGAAAACTGCAGTCCGTGCCGCCAGAAGGTTGTCTGTAATAACGTCAAATGGTTATGTGTTCATGACGACCTTAGAGGGCCGTCAGACGGCTGTCCTGGCGAAGAGCCAACTATGACAAGCCGTGAAAGATAATTTGGTACGTGATACTTAGTAAGTGGGGAGCTATCAACTCAAATGCTTCGTGTCGTATGGGTTGCAAGGCAATTCAGTTGTCTACACGAGGTACAAAAAAACAACCCAACGCATTTTTAGTGCATAAAATATAACTGTTTCTGCCTCCATCGGGGTTAGCCAACACATGCATGACCTACCATACCAAGTATGGAACCGAACTGAAGAGTGTGCGCAATTCGTTGCTCTGACCTCGCCGGCATGCTGAAGCCGAGTCCTCTCTGCACTCCTGCAGAACACATGCGTCGCTGGTTTGGTGGCACGCCACCGGAATAGGTAGCGGGTCGAGCCCTCTGAAATCCTAGCTAAGTCCGACTCATCCTATGTCCGGTACCATACCTGAGAGTGATGAGATAAGCGCTGCGGTCCGCTGGTCGAGGCTCTTACACCTCAGAGTGATGAAATGAGCGCTAGGGTCCGCTGGTCGAGGCTCTTACACCTCAGAGTGATGAAATGAGCGCTGGGGTCCGCTGGTCGAGGCTCGTATACCCGAGAGTGATGAGATGAGTATTGCGGTCCGCTGGTCGAGGCTCGTATTATACCTGAGAGTGATGAGATGAGCGCTGCGGTCCGCTGGTCGAAGCCCGTATTCGGACGGCCGCGTCCGGCTATCCGTTCCTCTTAAATGCCACCGGGAGTCAGAAACCCTGAGAGAGTTAATTCAGCTTTGTGTCCGCGGCAGCCCCCTGTCCCGACTGTGCACCCCAGTTTCGCCTGATGGACTTCTTCTTTAGCCGTGCCGACAAGATCCGAAGGTCAGATCACGGATGTGTTAAGAACGCTGCAGTTTACTCAGGCGGCTGTCCGCGCAGCGAAATCAAAACCTCCACAGCGGAATGTGATCATCAATGGGATCACGGGATCGGGCCGCAAAACAGTAATGGGCCATTAGCTCCCATCGAGAAAGGTTCAAGCACATTGGAACGAACCCCATTCACCTTAGCGCTCGTTGAGTGATGGCTCATTGTCCGTTCTTGCTTGTGGCTACTCGGTCTCTGGGTTTCACGCAGCATTGATTTTCCGGCGAGGAGCAAGCGAGGAAAAAGCTGTACCGCACGTCAGTGCGGGCCAGCTGGGACGCCTCCGCGCCGGTGATGCGGTCGTCTGTTGTAGCACCGCTGCCGCGTGACTACCCTCTCCGCCTGAGAGCGGCCTGACAGGGGCATGCGGACAGCCGGCTCGTCCCTGGCACCGGCAGCCTTCGCAGGAGGCGGGCCTCGCGCTGGGAATTCCGGCCTTGTTCCTGTCGGCGGCCGGCACGCAGCGGCCGTGGTCCGCCCGACAGCGGCTGCGAAACAAGCGGGGTAAGAACAGCTCTGGCGGAGCCGGGTTAACAGCAGCTGCAGTGTAGGCACGGTAATAGCAGCTGCTGATGACGCGGGGTAACACAGCTCTGGTGGAACCGGGTGAATGGCAGCTGCAGTGTAGGCACGGTAGTAGCAGCTGCTAATGAGGGGGGGTAACAAAGCTCTGGCGGAGCCGGGTTAACGGCAGCTGCAGTATGCACGGTAGTAGCAGCTGCTAATGAGGCGGGGTAACAACAGCTCTGGTGGAACCGGATTAACGGCAGCTGCAGTGTAGGCACGGTAATAACAGCTGCTGATGAGGCGGGGTAAACACGTCTCCTATGGAGGAGGAATAGCAACAGCTGCTGATGAGGCGGGTAAATACGTCTCCTATGGAGGAGGAATGGCAACAGCTGCTGATGAGGCGGGGTAACCGTCCTATGGAGGAGGAATAGCAACAGCTGCTGCTGATGAGACGGGGTAACACGTCTCCTATGGGGGCGTAATAGCAGCAACTAACTGCCGATGAGGCGGGGTAAACACGTCTCCTATGGAGGCGCAATAGCAACAGCTGCTGATGAGCGAGGTAAATACGTCTCCTATGGAGGAGATAGCAACATCTGCTGATTGAGGCGGGGCAAACACGTCTCCTATGGATGGCGCAATAGCAACACTGCTGATGAGGCGGGTAAACTAGACCCTTATGGAGGCGCAATAGCAACAGCTGCTGATGAGGCGAGGCAAACACGTGTCCTACGGAGGTGCGACAACATTAACTGTAGTAAAGGGAAGGTAACTTCTGTCGTCGTACTCTCACGGCATTCAAGTAAAAAAGGACATCTTTCAAAGTTCTGAACAACAGAAATAGTGCTCAATACTCAATAATAGCTGGCAATGCTGATGCTATGACGTCGAAGGGCCGCTGACTTCTGTGATAGACGCGAAAATATGCTGCCGCTTCGTGCGCTTTCAACGCCTAGAGTCGTGGTATAGGAAAGGTTTCATTGTTTGAATCATAAGTGCCAAAGCCTTGAACGATACCATGCCGTGTCAAGTACCTTGGCTTGTCAATTCACGTGCGTGCGGTGGGTACACCGCATGGTCACACAAGATGCGTGCGGATGGGTGCACCGCATGGTCACACGAGCTCGTGGCTTCGAGCGATCTGAAGCCGTGACGCTGCCGCAGCACCACCGCAGCCCAGCGGGCACTTACCGCGCCGTCTGGAGACCTGCCACGGAGCGCGCCGCCAGGTCCGGGTCGGCGGATTTTCGAGGCAGCGGAGCGGAGCCCCGGCCTGGTCCGGTTACCTTGGCCGCGCCGCGGCGGAGGCCGCCGCACGGCAGCGCCATAGATCACGACTCATGGTGAAGCTCCGCACGTGTACTTCGTGACCCATATGCCTCGCGAAGCGGAGGGAGGAGGGGGGGGGGGGCGAGGGAGTCGAACGAAGCCACGCAACTCCGCTCCAAACGGCGAGCGTGTGGCGGCGGCGCCGATCTTATGTCGACTTGCACAGGGCGGGGGGGAGGGGGCTCATTCATGCATAATCGCCACCGGTTAGGTAGCTTAGGTAAGGCTGGGTCTTGGATGCGCAGCTTACGCAGCAAATGCAGCACGCACTACGCAGCAATGCGCAAACCTACGCAGCACATTAATGGCCTTTCTCGGCAGAGCTTAATGATTATGATGACTTGTTCATGCTCGGTGATCCATGCGAGATATGATATAAATATCGAACGCGAAGGTTTTTTAGCAAGCCCCCACTTTTAACCACGCAGTAAGGCGACAAATGGGAACGGCTGCTCCGTTTCGTGGGACAGAGCAGCGTTTAAATACCGCCTCTCTTTAGCTCTGTCGGCCGAGTCTGAGACGTTTAAATGCCGCCTCTCTTTACCTCTGTCGGCCGAGTCCGAGACGTTTAGCTCTGTCGGCCGAGTCCGAGACGGAGCGGGACCAGGCGGACTGCAGCAGAATGTGTGTGTGTGTGTGTGTGCGTGTGTGTGTGGTGTGTGTGGTGTGTGTGTGTGTGTGTGTGTGTGTGTGTGTGTGTCCCTCCCTGCCACCGGCCGGGAGGGGCCGGGGCCTTACACGGACAGCGCCGAACCAATCAGCGGGGACCAGGCCGCCACCAATACACGTCGTCGGCCGCCTGTCCGGCATATTCGATTATGACGCGGCTGTGGCGCCAATAAAGCCCGCATTACGGCTCGCGGAATGGAGAGAGCCGAGCGACCCTGGCCGCCTGTAACAGCGGCCAGCGGGGCCGCTGGGGAGGGGACGGGGAGCCGGCCCGGTCTCTTGTAACAGTGGCCAGCGGGGCCGCTGGCGAGGGACGGGGAGCCGGCCCGGTCCCCTGTAAGAGTGGCCAGCGGGGTTGCTGGGGAAGGACGGGGAGCCGGCACGGTGGCCGAGTCGGCGGACCGTTCACAGAGGCAGTGCCCGGCTTCAGTAGCGATCCGCTACAGCCTGCGCTATCACGGCTCTGCAGAGTTGCAAAGCTTGTAAACGGGGCAAAACCACACCGACGAGTCAGACAAACCTGAAGGCAAACCAGTATATTGCGCGGGGTCGTTTGAGACAAGCCGTGGATGACCGCAGCCTTCCAAGCCGTTCTCCGGCGGAGCCAGCGGCCGCTGTAGCCGTCTGCTGGACGCGGGGGTGGCAGCTGAGCCCCGCAGGAGTCCCGTCCCGCTCCGTCCGTCTCCCGCTCCGAGCATCGCCATCGGCCGATGTCCCCGTGAGCGCGGCGGACGAGCTGAGCCCCGCCGGAGTCCCGTCCCGCTCCGTCCGTCTCCCGCTCCGAGCCTCGCCATCGGCCGATGTCCCCGTGAGTGTGGTGGACGAGCTGAGCCCCGCCGGAGTCCCGTCCCGCTCCGTCCGTCTCCCGCTCCGAGCATCGCCATCGGCCGATGTCCCCGTGAGTGCGGTGGACGGCTCCGACCGCACCCATTATGGCTGACAGTGATGATCAATCAACTATCATTAGGCATTACACTCATGGTGTTTTGCTGGGCGGCAGCATCGTTACCGGGCGTGCAGCCTAGGCAGGCACGACCAGAAAAACAATAACGAAAAACAAACACGGACTACCATAACACTGATTAGCGCCGACACCTGCAGTGACCCACATCGCGAGCCGTCGCTGTTTGTGCCCCAGCGTTCATCTTGATCGCAGGGCGAACCATACAGCACAATGACCGATGGTTCTAGCGGACATCAGAGCAGCGTTGTAGGCCGGCTGATAGATGTCTGAATGGGTATCGCTATGAATGCCTGACCCGTTGGGCAGTGTCTGCTCGGGCCAGAAATCTGAATAGCTGGGCCACAATGTGCCCCCGGCTCCACATCTGGGTGGTCCACGAAAGGATCTGTTGTCCAGCTGCTCAGACTTCACAGCCCTCTCGCATTCCTCCGATATCGTACATGGAAACGTCAATTCCAGCGGTAATTCTGCATTTTATGGTCTACTCACGCACGGAAGTGCCATTTCTCAGGGCACCCCAACCGAAAGGGTGGCCAGCAGAGTGGCTGTCGCGGGTACCGTCACAGATGGCTTCACAGCTGGCCTCGCTAGATCTCGGCTCGTCAACCGTCAGGACGAAGCCGCCCAGTGAGGCTCGGCTCCCTCTGCCCCGGCTCGAGCCGCCCAGTGAGGCTCGGCTCCCTCTGCCCCGGCTCGAGCCGCCCAGTGAGGCCGGATCCTTCTCGCCCCGGCTCGAGAGCCCGAGCCCCGGTCACCCTGCCCCGGCTCGAGCCGGCTGAGCCTCGGATCCAGCTGCCCCGGCTCGAGCCGCCGCTGCTCGGCTCCCTCTGGCCCCTGGCTCGAGCCGACAGTGAGGCTGCTCCCATATGCCCCGGCTCGAGCCGCCCGCTGCCCCGGCTCCCTCTGCCCCGGCTCGAGCCGCCTGCTGCCTCGGCCTCCAGCTGCCCCGGCTCGACAGCCCGCTGTCGGCTCCCTCTGCCCCGGCTCGAGCTGCCCGGCTCGAGCCGCCCGCTGCCTCGTCCAGCTGCCCCGGCTCGAGCC
>NW_023596448.1:5190656-5199293 GCF_011947565.3 Pollicipes pollicipes
GCTGGTCGAGGCTCGTATTATACCTGAGAGTGATGAGATGAGCGCTGCGGTCCGCTGGTCGAAGCCCGTATTCGGACGGCCGCGTCCGGCTATCCGTTCCTCTTAAATGCCACCGGGAGTCAGAAGACCCTGAGAGAGTTAATTCAGCTTTGTGTCCGCGGCAGCCCCCTGTCCCGACTGTGCACCCCAGTTTCGCCTGATGGACTTGCTTTAGCCGTGCCGACAAGATCCGAAGGTCAGATCACGGGATGTGTTTAAGAACGCTGCAGTTTACTCAGGCGGCTGTCCGCGCAGCGAATCAAAACCTCCACAGCGGAATGTGACCATCAATGGGATCACGGGATCGGGCCGCAAAACAGTAATGGGCCATTAGCTCCCATCGAGAAAGGTTCAAGCACATTGGAACGAACCCCATTCACCTTAGCGCTCGTTGAGTGATGGACTCATTGTCCGTTCTTGCTTGTGGCTACTCGGTCTCTGGGTTTCACGCAGCATTGATCTTCCAGCGAGGAGCAAGCGAGGTAAAAACTGTACCGCACGTCAGTGCGGGCCTAGCTGGGACGCCTCCGCGCCGGTGATGCGGTCGTCTGTTGTAGCACCGCTGCCGCGTGACTACCCTCTCTGCCTGAGAGCGGCCTGACAGGGGCATGCGGACAGCCGGCTCGTCCCTGGCACCGGCAGCCTTCGCAGGAGGCGGGGGCCTCGCGCTGGGAATTCCGGGCCTTGTTCCTGTCGGCCGGCCGGCACGCAGCGGCCGTGGTCCGCCCGACAGCGGCTGCGAAACAAGCGGGGTAAGAACAGCTCTGGCGGAGCCGGGTTAACAGCAGCTGCAGTGTAGGCACGGTAATAGCAGCTGCTGATGACGCGGGGTAACAACAGCTCTGGTGGAATCGGGCGAACGGCAGCTGCAGTGTAGGCGCGGTAGTAGCAGCTGCTAATGAGGCGGGGTAACAACAGCTCTGGCGGAGCCGGGTTAACGGCAGCTGCAGTGTATGCACGGCAGTAGCAGCTGCTAATGAGGCGGGGTAACAACAGCTCTGGTGGAACCGGATTAACGGCAGCTGCAGTGTAGGCACGGTAATAACAGCTGCTGATGAGGCGGGGTAAACACGTCTCCTATGGAGGAGGAATAGCAACAGCTGCTGATGAGGCGAGGTAAATACGTCTCCTATGGAGGAGGAATGGCAACAGCTGCTGATGAGGCGGGGTAAACACGTCTCGTATGGAGGAGGAATAGCAACAGCTGCTGATGAGACGGGGTAAACACGTCTCCTATGGAGGCGCAATAGCAACAGCTGCTGATGAGGCGGGTAAACTAGACCTTATGGAGGCGCAATAGCAACAGCTGCTGATGAGCGAGGCAAACACGTGTCCTACGGAGGTGCGATAACATTAACTGTAGTAAAGGGAAGGTAACTTCTGTCGTCGTACTCTCACGGCATTCAAGTAAAAAAGGACATTTTTCAAAGTTCTGAAAAGCAACAAAAATAGTGCTCAATACTCAATAATAGCTGGCAAATGCTGATGCTATGACGTCGAAGGGCCGCTGACTTCTGTGATAGACGCGAAATATGCTGCCGCTTCGTGCGCTTTCTACGCCTAGAGTCGTGGTATAGGAAAGGTTTCATTGTTTGAATCATAAGTGCCAAAGCCTTGAACGATACCATGCCGTGTCAAGTACCTTGGCTTGTCAATTCACGTGCGTGCGGGTGGGTACACCGCATGGTCACACAAGATGCGTGCGGATGGGTGCACCGCATGGTCACACGAGCTCGTGGCTTCGAGCGATCTGAAGCCGTGACGCTGCCGCAGCACCACCGCAGCCCAGCGGGCACTTACCAGCGCCGTCTGGAGACCTGCCACGGAGCGCGCCGCCAGGTCCGGGTCGGCGGATTTTCGAGGCAGCGGAGCGGAGCCCCGGCCTGGTCCGGTTACCTTGGCCGCGCCGCGGCGGAGGCCGCCGCACGGCAGCGCCATAGATCACGAGCTCATGGTGAAGCTCCGCACGTGTACTTCGTGACCCATATGCCTCGCGAAGCGGAGGGAGGAGGGGGGGGGGGGGGGCGAGGGAGTCGAACGAAGCCACGCAACTCCGCTCCAAACGGCGAGCGTGCTGGCGGCGGCGCCGATCTTATGTCGACTTGGCACAGGGCGGGGGGGGAGGGGGCTCATTCATGCATAATCGCCACCGGTTAGGTAGCTTAGGTAAGGCTGGGGTCTTGGATGCGCAAGCTTACGCAGCAAAATGCAGCACGCACTACGCAGCAATGCGCAAACCTACGCAGCACATTAATGGCCTTTCTCGGCAGAGCTTAATGATTATGATGACTTGTTCATAGCTCGTGATCCATGCGAGATATGATATAAATATCGAACGCGAAGGTTTTTTAGCAGCCCCCACTTTAACCACGCAGTAAGGCGACAAATGGGAACGGCTGCTCCGTTTCGTGGGACAGAGCAGCGTTTAAATACCCGCCTCTCTTTAGCGATTGGCGGCCGAGTCCTGAGACGTTAAATCCCTTTAGCCTCTGTCGGCCGAGTCCGAGACGGTAGCTCTGGCTGACGAGTCCGAGACGATCGGGAAACATGCGGACTGCAGAGAATGTGTGTGATGTGTGTGTGTGCGTGTGGTGTGTGTGTGTGTGTGTGGGGTGGTGTGTGTGTGTGTGTGTGTGTGATGTGGATGTGTGTCCTCCTGCCACCCGGCCCGGAGGGGCCGGGGGCCTTACACGGACAGCGCCGAACCAATCAGCGGTGACCAGGCCGCCACCAATACACGTCGTCGGCCGCCTGGTCCGGCATATTCGATTATGACGGGCTGTTGGCGCCAATAAAGCCCGCATTACGGCTCGCGGAATGGAGAGAGCCGAGCGACCCTGGCCGCCTGTAACAGCGGCCAGCGGGGCCGCTGGGGAGGGGACGGGGAGCCGGCCCGGTCTCCTGTAACAGTGGCCAGCGGGGGCCGCTGGCGAGGGACGGGGAGCCGGCCCGGTCCTCCTGTAAGAGTGGCCAGCGGGGTTGCTGGGGAAGGGATGGGGAGCCGGCACGGTGGCCGAGTCGGCGGACCGTTCACAGAGGCAGTGCCCGGCTTCAGTAGCGATCCGCTACAGCCTGCGCTATCACGGCTCTGCAGAGTTGCAAAGCTTGTAAACGGGGCAAAACCACACCGACGAGTCAGACAAACCTGAAGGCAAACCAGTACATTGCGCGGGGTCGTTTGAGACAAGCCGTGGATGACCGCAGCCTTCCAAGCCGTTCTCCGGCGGAGCCAGCGGCCGCTGTAGCCGTCTGCTGGACGCGGGGGTGGCAGCTGAGCCCCGCAGGAGTCCCGTCCCGCTCCGTCCGTCTCCCGCTCCGAGCATCGCCATCGGCCGATGTCCCCGTGAGCGCGGCGGACGAGCTGAGTCCCGCAGGAGTCCCGTCCCCCTCCGTCCGTCTCCCGCTCCGAGCATCGCCATCGGCCGATGTCCCGTGAGTGTCGGTGGACGAGCTGAGTCCCGCAGGAGTTCCTGTCCCCCTCGTCCGTTTCCTGCTTCCGGGCCTCGCCACCGATGTCCCCCGTGAGCGCGGCGGACGAGCTGAGCCCCGCCGGAGTCCCGTCCCGCTCCGTCCGTCTCCCGCTCCGAGCTCGCCATCGGCCGATGTCCCCGTGAGTGCGGTGGACGAGCTGAGTCCCGCAGGAGTCCCGTCCTCCTCCGTCCGTCTCCTGCTCAGGGCCTCGCCACCGATGTCCCCGTGGAGCGCGGCGGACGAGCTGAGCCCCGCCGGAGTCCCGTCCCGCTCCGTCCGTCTCCCGCTCCGAGCATCGCCATCGGCCGATGTCCCCGTGGTGCGGTGGACGGCTCCGACCGCGCCCATTATGGCTGACAGTGATGATCAATCAACTATCCATTAGGCATTACACTCATGGTTTTTGCTGGGCGGCAGCATCGTTAACCCGGCGTGCAGCCTAGGCAGGCACGACCAGAAAAAACAACAACGAAAAACAAACACGGACTACCATAACACTGATTAGCGCCGACACCTGCAGTGACCCACATCGCGAGCCGTCGCTGTTTGTGCCCCAGCTGTTCATCTTGATCGCAGGCGAACCATACAGCACAAATGACCGATGGTTCTAGCGGACATCAGAGCAGGCGTTGTAGGCCGGCTGATAAGATGTCTGAATGGGTACTCCGCTATGAATGCCTGACCCGTTGGGCAGGTGTCTGCTCGGGCCAGAAATCTGAATAGCTGGGCCACAATGTGCCCCCGGCTCCACATCTGGGTGGTCCACGAAAGGATCTGTTGTCCAGCTGCTCAGACTTCACAGCCCTCTCGCATTCCTCCGATATCGTACATGGAACGTCAATTCCAGCGGTATATTCTGCATTTATGGTCTACTCACGCACGGAAGTGCCCATTTCTCAGGGCACCCCAACCGAAAGCGTGGCCGCAGCACGTGGCTGTCGCGGGGCACCCGTCACAGATGGCTTCACAGCTGGCCTGCCCCTCAGCTCGGCTCGTCACCGTCAGGACGAGCCGCCCAGTGAGGCTCGGCTCCCTCTGCCCGGCTCAAGCCAACCTGACTGCCTCGCTCGAGCTTGCCCCGGCTCGAGCCGCCCAGTGCCTCGGCTCCCTCTGCCCCGGCTCGAGCCGCCCAGTGAGGCTCGGCTCCCTCTGCCCCGGCTCGAGCCGCCCGCTGCCCCGGCTCCCTCTGCCCCGGCTCGAGCCGCCTGCTGCCTCGGCTCCAGCTGCCCCGGCTCGAGCCGCCCGCTGCCTCGGCTCCCTCTGCCCCGGCTCGAGCTGCCCCGGCTCGAGCCGCCCGCTGCCTCGGCTCCAGCTGCCCGGCTCGAGCCGCCCGCTGCCTCGGCTCCAGCTGCCCCGGCTCGAGCCGCCCGCTGCCTCGGCTCCAGCTGCCCCGGCTCGAGCCGCCCGCTGCCCGGCGAGGACTCGAGCCCACCTGACGGCGTCGTTAGTTGTCGATTCCGCCCGTGATCGGAGTGTCGGCAACAATTGGTCGTCCCATCGGCGCTATAACTGATGGGCGCCATTTAGCGGAGCGGCGCGCCCATCGCCGGGGCCGTCTGTCCGGGTGATTTGGCCGCGGCCCCAGCCGAGCGGGCACCCAGACGATGGCGCCCATCGGTAACTGCCGCCGCCACTCGACACGGCCCACGGCCGAGCACAGGTCAATCTGGTCGGCCATCAAGTCCGCGCGACCCGCGCTGGCCGACGGCCGCTGCTGCCAAACGGTGGCAGCGGCGACGCCCGCGGTGAGCCAGCTCCTCCCGCCACTGGAACCCCCACAGACGCTGATGATAATGTCCACTTGGCTCTTTACCGTTGTAAGTAATTTGTCTGGTCATTATTGCCGTTTCTTTCTGGTGCAAACCGAAGGCGCTGATGGTGCCCAAGGCGAAATCCGACATAGGAACTCCGGCCTGATTAAAATATAGTGTTTCCCACGTCTGGCACGGGGTCGTTCTCTCACATGTACAGGTCACACGAACGTCACACTTACCAGACTCGCATGATCATCCATTGAACCTTCGTGGCTCCTCGTCCATTCACCACAGACTTGTGCTAGGCTGCTGCCATCTTCTTGGGGATTTAGCCACAGGTCATACTTTGGTCCTTCCTTGAACCCCTGTGCGCCTGCCATTATATTTTTATCTTCGTTTCTAGAAAGTCACATTTCCAAAAATATTCTGACAATCAAGACGATATTTCGAGGAGCACGATTGAATATTTGTGAGGGTGCACAGGCGTCCGCTGAATGGCTGTCGCTGGATGTCACATGCGCGCCGGCTCATCCTTGCATCAAATCAATCCATTGTTCTATGATGGCATGTTTTCGTGCTAGAGTGCAGCAAATGTGTCGCATGCCCACTTATTATACGACATGGTTCTGTACTTCAGGCTAAAGTGAACTTTGGCGTTCGTAAAACTGTGTTGTCATCAGACTAATTCAGAAATAGGGGCATGTGCTGGCAGCTGTTTTCTTAGCGAATGGCACTCCCCGCTCATAAACAATGGAACAGTGAACAACTGTAGTCTAGAGCGCAAGCGTCGCAGATACGAAACAATCTCACCCAGGGTACGCAGGCATCCACTCCCTCGAGCTGTTGGGCTATTTTCTGTCGTATCCAACGTTTCTCTCACTGTAAATAGAGCCACGCCAAATCAGGGAAGGCGTCTGAGTTTTTCAGATTGTTTGTGTTGGAGCGTTGAAAAATGGAGCAGAGAACGGCCATTCGCCCTGGAGTTAGCTAGCGAGTGACCAGGCGGTTTGAAACGGAATGGCGCCGACGTTGCGCCGCGAGAAAATAACGCCTCGTCTCTCCGGCCAATTACAGAGAAGCGTCGGGGGAGATCGATGGCATGTCAGTTGTTTGTACAAAGCCAGCGTTTGCAGCTCATTTACATGCAAACCTCGACCCGGGTCAAAACAAGCCGGCGCATCGGGTAAGCGGACGGCTCCTAAAGTGGGCGAGCTAAAGCCCTGCTCGGAATTATCATGAGTGTAAGGAGGCGGAGGTCGAACGCTCAGTCCTAATGAGCCGCCTCGTCTTCGGTGAATGGTTGCCTAAATTCTACAAACTTTGAAATGAACTTTCATGGACTCTTGTATACCAGGCTCAGCTGAATTCTTTCACAGATCTGGATCCCAATGTGGCTTGACATGATTTTCGCCCCAAAGTGTGTTCTCTTCTTTTTAGATGACAGGGTTGCAGAAATCTCGTAGTTTGAGGAAGCGGGAGGAGGGATAGTGCCTGGGCTGATGGGAGTTGATCCCTCACAAATGTTGATTTCATATACGTGACCGCATCCCGTGCCTCACATGCAAGTTCCTCGGCCATGACGACCATCCCCTACGCCCGCCCCCCCCCCCCCCCGTTGTCAGCACGGGCAGGTGTCGGAGGACCTCCTCCGGCAGACAGGAGCACGTGCGGCGGGGCCGTCCGCCACCCCCCCCCCCGCAGGTGTCGAAAGGTCTCCTCCGGCAGACTAGAGCACGTGCGATGGGGCCGTTCGTCCAACCCATCTGACCCTCTGACCATGACCTCTCACCCCGCCTGCGGCGTGTTCAGAATCTCTGAAACAGGGAGAGGGGCATAACAAGGACGGCTGCCACCTCAGACGATGATTACCATGCGGGGTTCCAGCAGCGTTCGGCCGACATGCCATGTTGCAGTGGGCGCTGAAAGCCTCTGTAATGGGAATTCCTGAGGATGTTTTACGCGAGTAGAGAGATAGTGCAAACTATTTGGGAATTATCGTGCATCATCTAAAACGATAGAAACTATAGGTATTCTTCAAGTAATGAGCCAGTAATAGGCGGGCATAAGTGGTGCATGTTACAGAGCCACGGCCGGTTCCAGAAAGCGTTTGGACTCACGTCCGGTTGACCCTTGTCGGCCCTGGTCAGTCGCGCTGGCTCCTGCCCGGCGGTTACCCTAGTTGCGCGGCCGCTATGGGGGCCGCGGCCGCGAAGGGGCTGGGTCGCCGCCCCTCCCCTCCGCCACCCGTCTGCGGCGATTAATAGCTGTCTGTCGGCAGCCTGGGTCATCCATCAGGGCGGATCGAAGCCGCGGGCAGGGATATTGACCTGGCCGGGCCGGCGGCAATCTCCCCTCAGCGGCTGTGAGCGGAGTCTCCCGCTGCCGCGTCTCCGCTCGCCGAGACACAGCAGCGGAGACGCGGCAGACTCCCGCTACCGTGTCTCCGCTACTGTATCTTCGCTACCTCGCTACCTTGTCCCTTTGTCGCGTCTCCGCTACCGTGTCTCCGCTGTCGTGCTCCGTTCTCGTGTCCCCGCTGCTATGTCTCCGCCACCGTGTCTCCGCTGACGTGTCTCCGCTACCGTGTCTCCGCCGCTGACAGGCCTCCGCCACGCTGTTGATCACCCCGATCGCGCGGATAGTTCGCACTGATAGTTTAAACTTAATCACCGTTTAAGTCATACAGATGAGGTCGTTAATCAAGACGGGATGATAACTGGCTGGCGGCATGCCCCGGCCAGTCTGCAGGGCTGCCAGACGGGGCGGACCAGGCGTTCGAGGCTGTAGGTCAGGCTCGGCCTGGAGCCATTCCAGCAGCAGGCTGAATGGCCTTTGATGGCGTTGCCGGCTGGGGTCCGTCTCCAGTGGCTGCCGGCTGCGTCCTGTCGGCTGAACAGGCCCTCTGCGTCCCATCAGCTCGATGGCCCCGAAAGCTCCCACAGCCCATCTGCTGCCGGTTAAAGTTCAGAGTACGAGGACTCTCGCGGCAAAAGCCGTGCTCTTGTTTCATTTCGGTCGGTGTTTGAACAAATCCTAGTCTCAATCTGGTGTTGAAGTGCACGTTGGCTCAGCCACGGCGCTGGCGGCTATACACACATCACTTTTTTCGCTCGCAAACAAGCCTATAAGAAACGCTTATCCAGACAATCCTCCACTTGTATTCTCAGGCGGTGATCTGATATAACCTCTATCGACTACCAGCGCAGCGGTAAACATGTTTGGGGATGATGCGATGTGCGGGGCTCAGCCTACAGACACGGCTCCCGAGCGCACGACGCAGGCCACTCTTCCAGCTCGTATTCGACGCCCAGGTAGCCGAGGTAGCCGAGGTAGCCCAGGTAGCCCAGGTAGCCGAGTATTCTCACGGCAGAGG
>NW_023596448.1:5200293-5216111 GCF_011947565.3 Pollicipes pollicipes
CTTTCGGTCAGGGTTCCTGAGAAATGGGCACTTCCGTGCGTGAGTAGACCATAAATGCAGAATATACCGCTGGAATTGACGTTCCATGTACGATATCGGAGGAATGCGAGAGGGCTGTGAAGTCTGAGCAGCTGGACAACAGATCCTTTCGTGGACCACCCAGATGTGGAGCCGGGGGCACATTGTGGCCCAGCTATTCAGATTTCTGGCCCGAGCAGACACCTGCCCAACGGGTCAGGCATTCATAGCGGAGTACCCATTCAGACATCTTATCAGCCGGCCTACAACGCCTGCTCTGATGTCCGCTAGAACCATCGGTCATTTGTGCTGTATGGTTCGCCTGCGATCAAGATGAACAGCTGGGGCACAAACAGCGACGGCTCGCGATGTGGGTCACTGCAGGTGTCGGCGCTAATCAGTGTTATGGTAGTCCGTGTTTGTTTTTCGTTGTTGTTTTTTCTGGTCGTGCCTGCCTAGGCTGCACGCCGGTAACGATGCTGCCGCCCAGCAAAACCATGAGTGTAATGCCTAATGGATAGTTGATTGATCATCACTGTCAGCCATAATGGATGCGGTCGGAGCCGTCCACCGCACTCACGGGGACATCGGCCGATGGCGATGCTCGGAGCGGGAGACGGACGGAGCGGGACGGGACTCCGGCGGGGCTCAGCTCGTCCGCCGCGCTCACGGGGACATCGGTGGCGAGGCCCGGAGCAGGAGACGGACGGAGGGGGACGGGACTCCTGCGGGACTCAGCTCGTCCACCGCACTCACGGGGACATCGGCCGATGGCGAGGCTCGGAGCGGGAGACGGACGGAGCGGGACGGGACTCGGGCGGGGCTCAGCTCGTCCGCCGCGCTCACGGGGACATCGGTGGCGAGGCCCGGAGCAAGAGACGGACGGAGGGGGACGGGACTCCTGCGGGACTCAGCTCGTCCACCGCACTCACGGGGACATCGGCCGATGGCGAGGCTCGGAGCGGGAGACGGACGGAGCGGGACGGGACTCCGGCGGGGCTCAGCTCGTCCGCCGCGCTCACGGGGACATCGGCCGATGGCGATGCTCGGAGCGGGAGACGGACGGAGGGGGGACGGGACTCCTGCGGGACTCAGCTCGTCCGCCGCGCTCACGGGGACATCGGCCGATGGCGATGCTCGGGGCGGGAGACGGACGGAGCGGGACGGGACTCGGGCGGGGCTCAGCTGCCACCCCCGCGTCCAGCAGACGGCTACAGCGGCCGCTGGCTCCGCCGGAGAACGGCTTGGAAGGCTGCGGTCATCCACGGCTTGTCTCAAACGACCCCGCGCAATGTACTGGTTTGCCTTCAGGTTTGTCTGACTCGTCGGTGTGGTTTTGCCCCGTTTACAAGCTTTGCAACTCTGCAGAGCCGTGATAGTGCAGGCTGTAGCGGATCGCTACTGAAGCCGGGCACCGCCTCTGTGAACGGTCCGCCGACTCGGCCACCGTGCCGGCTCCCCGTCCCCTCCCCAGCGGCCCCGCTGCCCACTGTTACAGGAGACCGGGCCGGCTCCCCGTCCCCTCCCCAGCGGCCCCGCTGCCCACTGTTACAGGAGACCGGGCCGGCTCCCCGTCCCCTCCCCAGCGGCCCCGCTGCCCACTGTTACAGGAGACCGGGCCGGCTCCCCGTCCCCTCCCCAGCGGCCCCGCTGCCCACTGTTACAGGAGACCGGGCCGGCTCCCCGTCCCTCGCCAGCGGCCCCGCTGGCCACTGTTACAAGAGACCGGACCTGCTCCCCGTCCCCTCCCCAGCGGCCCCGCTGCCCACTGTTACAGGAGACCGGGCCGGCTCCCCGTCCCTCGCCAGCGGCCCCGCTGGCCACTGTTACAAGAGACCGGACCTGCTCCCCGTCCCCTCCCCAGCGGCCCCGCTGCCCACTGTTACAGGAGACCGGGCCGGCTCCCTGTCCCTCGCCAGCGGCCCCGCTGGCCACTGTTACAGGAGACCGGCCTGCTCCCCGTCCCCTCCCCAGCGGCCCCGCTGCCCACTGTTACAGGAGACCGGGCCGGCTCCCCGTCCCTCGCCAGCGGCCCCGCTGGCCACTGTTACAAGAGACCGGACCTGCTCCCCGTCCCTCCCCAGCGGCCCCGCTGCCCACTTTACAGGAGACCGGGCCGGCTCCCCGTCCCTCGCCAGCGGCCCCGCTGGCCACTGTTACAGGAGACCGGCCTGCTCCCCGTCCCCTCCCCAGCGGCCCCGCTGCCCACTGTTACAGGAGACCGGGCCGGCTCCCCGTCCCTCGCCAGCGGCCCCGCTGGCCACTGTTACAGGAGACCGGGCCGGCTCCCCGTCCCCTCCCCAGCGGCCCCGCTAGCCGCTGTTACAGGCGGCCAGGGTCGCTCGGCTCTCTCCATTCCGCGAGCCGCAATGCGGGCTTTATTGGCGCCACAGCCGCGTCATAATCGAATATGCCGGACAGGCGGCCGACGACGTGTATTGGTGGCGGCCTGGTCCCCGCTGATTGGTTCGGCGCTGTCCGTGTAAGGCCCCGGCCCCTCCCGGCCGGTGGCAGGGAGGGACACACACACACACACACACACACACACACACACACACACACACACACACACACACACACACACACACACACCACACACACACACACACACACACACACACACACACACACACGCACACACACACACACACACCACACATTCTGCTGCAGTCCGCCTGGTCCCGCTCCGTCTCGGACTCGGCCGACAGAGCTAAACGTCTCGGACTCAGCCAACAGAGGTAAAGAGAGGCGGCATTTAAACGTCTCGGACTCGGCCGACAGAGCTAAAGAGAGGCGGTATTTAAACGCTGCTCTGTCCCACGAAACGGAGCAGCCGTTCCCATTTGTCGCCTTACTGCGTGGTTAAAAGTGGGGGCTTGCTAAAAAAACCTTCGCGTTCGATATTTATATCATATCTCGCATGGATCACCGGGCATGAACAAGTCATCATAATCATTAAGCTCTGCCGAGAAAGGCCATTAATGTGCTGCGTAGGTTTGCGCATTGCTGCGTAGTGCGTGCTGCATTTGCTGCGTAAGCTTGCGCATCCAAGACCCAGCCTTACCTAAGCTACCTAACCGGTGGCGATTATGCATGAATGAGCCCCCCTCCCCCCCGCCCTGTGCAAGTCGACATAAGATCGGCGCCGCCGCCAGCACGCTCGCCGTTTGGAGCGGAGTTGCGTGGCTTCGTTCGACTCCCTCGCCCCCCCCCCCCCCCCTCCTCCCTCCGCTTCGCGAGGCATGTGGGTCACGAAGTACACGTGCGGAGCTTCACCATGAGCTCGTGATCTATGGCGCTGCCGTGCGGCGGCCTCCGCCGCGGCGCGGCCAAGGTAACCGGACCAGGCCGGGGCTCCGCTCCGCTGCCTCGAAAATCCGCCGACCCGGACCTGGCGGCGCGCTCCGTGGCAGGTCTCCAGACGGCGCGGTAAGTGCCCGCTGGGCTGCGGTGGTGCTGCGGCAGCGTCACGGCTTCAGATCGCTCGAAGCCACGAGCTCGTGTGACCATGCGGTGCACCCATCCGCACGCATCTTGTGTGACCATGCGGTGTACCCACCCGCACGCACGTGAATTGACAAGCCAAGGTACTTGACACGGCATGGTATCGTTCAAGGCTTTGGCACTTATGATTCAAACAATGAAACCTTTCCTATACCACGACTCTAGGCGTAGAAAGCGCACGAAGCGGCAGCATATTTTCGCGTCTATCACAGAAGTCAGCGGCCCTTCGACGTCATAGCATCAGCATTGCCAGCTATTATTGAGTATTGAGCACTATTTCTGTTGTTCAGAACTTTGAAAGATGTCTTTTTTTACTTGAATGCCGTGAGAGTACGACGACAGAAGTTACCTTCCCTTTACTACAGTTAATGTTATCGCACCTCCGTAGGACACGTGTTTGCCTCGCCTCATCAGCAGCTGTTGCTATTGCGCCTCCATAAGGGTCTAGTTTACCCGCCTCATCAGCAGCTGTTGCTATTGCGCCTCCATAGGAGACGTGTTTGCCCCGCCTCATCAGCAGCTGTTGCTATTCCTCCTCCATAGGAGACGTATTTACCTCGCCTCATCAGCACCTGTTGCTATTGCGCCTCCATAGGAGACGTGTTTACCCCGCCTCATCGGCAGTTGCTGCTATTGCGCCCCCATAGGAGACGTGTTTACCCCGTCTCATCAGCAGCTGTTGCTATTCCTCCTCCATACGAGACGTGTTTACCCCGCCTCATCAGCAGCTGTTGCTATTCCTCCTCCATAGGAGACGTGTTTACCCCGCCTCATCAGCAGCTGTTATTACCGTGCCTACACTGCAGCTGCCGTTAATCCGGTTCCACCAGAGCTGTTGTTACCCCGCCTCATTAGCAGCTGCTACTACCGTGCATACACTGCAGCTGCCGTTAACCCGGCTCCGCCAGAGCTGTTGTTACCCCGCCTCATTAGCAGCTGCTACTACCGTGCCTACACTGCAGCTGCCATTCACCCGGTTCCACCAGAGCTGTTGTTACCCCGCGTCATCAGCAGCTGCTATTACCGTGCCTACACTGCAGCTGCTGTTAACCCGGCTCCGCCAGAGCTGTTCTTACCCCGCTTGTTTCGCAGCCGCTGTCGGGCGGACCACGGCCGCTGCGTGCCGGCCGACCGACAGGAACAAGGCTCGGAATTCCCAGCGCGAGGCCCTCGCCTCCTGCGAAGGCTGCCGGTGCCAGGGACGAGCCGGCTGTCCGCATGCCCCTGTCAGGCCGCTCTCAGGCGGAGAGGGTAGTCACGCGGCAGCGGTGCTACAACAGACGACCGCATCACCGGCGCGGAGGCGTCCCAGCTGGCCCGCACTGACGTGCGGTACAGCTTTTTCCTCGCTTGCTCCTCGCCGGAAAATCAATGCTGCGTGAAACCCAGAGACCGAGTAGCCACAAGCAAGAACGGACAATGAGCCATCACTCAACGAGCGCTAAGGTGAATGGGGTTCGTTCCAATGTGCTTGAACCTTTCTCGATGGGAGCTAATGGCCCATTACTGTTTTGCGGCCCGATCCCGTGATCCCATTGATGATCACATTCCGCTGTGGAGGTTTTGATTTCGCTGCGCGGACAGCCGCCTGAGTAAACTGCAGCGTTCTTAACACATCCCGTGATCTGACCTTCGGATCTTGTCGGCACGGCTAAAGCAAGTCCATCAGGCGAAACTGGGGTGCACAGTCGGGACAGGGGGCTGCCGCGGACACAAAGCTGAATTAACTCTCTCAGGGTCTTCTGACTCCCGGTGGCATTTAAGAGGAACGGATAGCCGGACGCGGCCGTCCGAATACGGGCTTCGACCAGCGGACCGCAGCGCTCATCTCATCACTCTCAGGTATAATACGAGCCTCGACCAGCGGACCGCAATACTCATCTCATCACTCTCGGGTATACGAGCCTCGACCAGCGGACCCCAGCGCTCATTTCATCACTCTGAGGTGTAAGAGCCTCGACCAGCGGACCCTAGCGCTCATTTCATCACTCTGAGGTGTAAGAGCCTCGACCAGCGGACCGCAGCGCTTATCTCATCACTCTCAGGTATGGTACCGGACATAGGATAAGTCGGACTTAGCTAGGATTTCAGAGGGCTCGACCCGCTACCTATTCCGGTGGCGTGCCACCAAACCAGCGACGCATGTGTTCTGGAGGAGTGCAGAGAGGACTCGGCTTCAGCATGCCGGCGAGGTCAGAGCAACGAATTGCGCACACGCTTCAGTTCGGTTCCATACTTGGTATGGTAGGTCATGCATGTGTTGGCTAACCCCGATGGAGGCAGAAACAGTTATATTTTATGCACTAAAAAATGCGTTGGGTTGTTTTTTTGTACCTCGTGTAGACAACTGAATTGCCTTGCAACCCATACGACACGAAGCATTTGAGTTGATAGCTCCCCACTTACGTAAGTATCACGTACCAAATTATCTTTCACGGCTTGTCATAGTTGGCTCTTCGCCAGGACAGCCGTCTGACGGCCCTCTAAGGTCGTCATGAACACATAACCATTTGACGTTATTACAGACAACCTTCTGGCGGCACGGACTGCAGTTTTCTGGCCGAGCCACAACGGCCGTCCCAGTCGCTACACTCACAGTCGTCGCCAAATGCAGCGGTCTGACTTCGTTAAGCGCACTCCACAGCTGTAACCGAGATCAGGTCTCTGACGGCTCATCGGGTCTCCGGATATCGTGTCTCTGACGGTCTCCGGAGATCCAATCCGGAGATCTCCTGAGATCGGGTCTTTGACGGCTCATCGAGCACTCGTCTCACGTCACGAGGGCGGTCTCCTGGCATTAGCGCGTGTCGCCAAGACTGGTCCCCTGGTGTCACTATGTGAAGACTTCCGACGTCACTATGGGCAGGGTTTTGACGCTTTAACGGTCGTCCTTCTAATGTCGTAATAAGATCATCCCTGACGTCACCACGGGCCGCGGTAGTTTAGCATCATATAGCAACCTTCTAGCTTTGACGTCAAAATGTGCACCCTTTTAATGTCAGGAGCAGTCAGGACACGTTGGCCAGCCTTCCGGTCACAGCAACCGCCCGACAACGACCACGCCGACGCAGACATGAGGTTGAGGTTGAGGTTGAAGCTGAGACTGAGGCCGGCGTGACCGGTCTGAAGGTTTTTGACGACCTCTACGGCGGTCACGCCCAGCCGCTGCGCGTCCCGCGCCGCCAGACTGAGTCAGCGACGCTTCCCTGCTCTAGCAACGCCGCCAGACTGCCTGAGTCGGCGACGCTTCCCTGCTCTAGCAGCGCTGCCGGACTGTCTGAGTCGGCGACGCTTCCCTGCTCTAGCAGCGCCGCCAGACTGTCTGAGTCAGCGATGCTTCCCTGCTCTAGCAGCGCTGCCAGACTGAGTCGACGACGCTTCCCTGCTCTAGCATCACTGCCAGACTGTCTGAGTCGACGACGCTTCCCTACTCTAGCAGCACTGCCAGACTGTGTGAGTCAGCGACGCTTCCCTGCTCTAGCAGCGCCGCCAGACTGTCTGAGTCGGCGACGCTTCCCTGCTCTAGCAGCGCCGCCAGACTGTCTGAGTCAGCGATGCTTCCCTGCTCTAGCAGCGCTGCCAGACTGAGTCGACGACGCTTCCCTGCTCTAGCATCACTGCCAGACTGTCTGAGTCAGCGACGCTTCCCTGGTCTAGCAGCGCCGCCAGACTGTGTGAGTCAGCGACACTTCCCTGCTCTAGCAGCGCCGCCAAACTGTCTGAGTCAGCGATGCTTCCCTGCTCTTGCAGCGCCGCCAGACTGTCTGAGTCGGCGACGCTTCCCTGCTCTAGCAGCGCTGCCAGACTGTCTGAGTCGGCGACACTTCCCTGCTCTAGCAGCGCTGCCAGACTGTCTGAGTCGACGACGCTTCCCTGCTCTATCTGATTCGCGGCGCGGCGATTAATGTCCGCCTCGGGAGCGGCGCAGCCCGGGAGTTACCACGACCGGAGATCAGCCGCCGAAAAACTGGAGTTAAGCCAGCGAAAAACTCCAGCTGTCGAGCCTGGAGCCGCTCTGGAGCGGAAACAAGACGCAGCCGACTTCGTTCGGCGAAAATTCGGGCCTGGGATGTCACATGTCTGAACTGTCAACTAGCCGGCCAGGCTTACAGATAGGCTCGCAGCCAAACAGCGACGTGGCCGAAAAACTCGGTTGATGACCTGACAGACCAACGGATAACATCCTCGCCGACAGCCGACGTAGTTTGGAGCCGAGCGCGCCGCAGAATGAGATCAGCGAACCATGTCCCTAGTCCGAGTGTAACATTTAAGTGGCGTTCAACTTCCCGCCAAACTTGGACCAAAGTACGCCCACAAGGCAGCGCACAGCCTCGCTGAAGGACTCCCCCGGCAGAGCTGACTCTGGGCCACCACTGAGACAACGGGGTTGCCTGTTTGGAGCACCGCTACACGGGAATAGTTGCTGACGATGGAGCCGCTGGGTAGCGGAGCAGCCCGTGTTGTGGGTTATGGTGGCACGTACTGACCTTGGTCACGGTATTCCACGCCAGTCCGGTCCACTCCACACCAGAGGCTGTCCACAGCCAGATCACACCACCACCAGTGGCCTGTGGGTGAGGACAGGTGCTTAGAAGTAGCAGACAGCGAACAGAAGTGCTAGCTCGATCTCAAGCTATGCCACCGCAAGTCATCTGCTCACTGTGCCTTGAATGGTGATGGACTGCTTTCGTGACAGGACAGCACTAGAATGATAGGGCAGCACTAGGCTGAGGGTACAGAACCAGAATAACAGGATAGAACTAGAATGACAGGACGAAGCATCACAACCAAAAACGATTTTATCGTTTTCACATCACCATGCACCATAAAAATTATATGTCAAGAACCATACACAACATTTATTAAGCAGTTAACTGTCACCCTCTACCGCACATAAAATACAACTATGTGTTTAAATCGCTGGGATGTTTCATACTGAAGGTTGTATCACTCTGAGCGTAGCCTCCTCGTGCAAACAGTCGTCACCGCTTAAACTCGTACGCCCGAGGTTTCGGGATTCTGTTGCTTTAGTTACAACACCTCATTGGACGCCGAGCTCTCCGAGATTCGATCGGTTGAACACTTCGTGGCACAGAGCAGAGCTGTGTTTAAACCAAGCAGGGCTGGGGGGAGGGCGGGGGGGGGGGGGGCTTATGCGAAGTCGCAGGTGAACCAGTACCTGAGAGGAACACGCGACAGACAGGGATCTCGTGTCCACGGCGTCCGGATCCACACAAGAAACACCCATTGGTGCCAAACATACCACACGTTTGTTACTTGAACAACCGTGCCAGATTTGTGACAAACGCTGCCGCGAATATCGCAATCTCCCACGCTGCTTGCTACAATCGAATACTATGCCAATTGTGCTGAATGTGCTGATAAATGCGCTCGTTGCTGAAATCGAGAATGTCCGGCAGCGCGCACGGAACCAGAGATGTCTCGGTAACCAGACCGTCCGGTTCCATCGATGACGCTCCGCTGGTCCTTAGAAAGCACGTGATCAGGGCAGCGCGCGCAGGGAGCCAGGCATGTGACCAGCTGACCACCAGCCACCGGCGCCTCCAGCACCAGCAGCGATCTCTGCACTGGGCAGCAGCTGGTCTGACCTGCTGCGCAGCCACCGCCGGGGTCGGCAGGTCTCTCGGACCAGCCGTCTGTGAGGCCGGATCCCAGCTGACGCCCCGGCCATCTGTAGGACCAGATCACAGCAGACGCCCTGGCTGACTGTGGGACCGGATCACGGCAGACGCCCCGGCTAACTGTGGGACCGGATCACGGCAGACGTCCTGGTCGGCTGTGGGACCGGACCATGGCAGACGTTCGGGACCGTCCCACATCCCGGCCCGCCCACCCTCGCAGGGGGCGGCCATGGTGCCAGGAGCTATCGGAGGGCGAGCATCACGTCACTTTGGCTACCCTTACGATCACACCAGCCGGCATTCCGGCCGTCCTGTGTAATACAACGAGGAGCAATGCATTGATTTAATGGATGCATTGAAGCATTCGGGCTGCAGCCATACTACGCAGTTGGTGGTCTCGGATACCCCACGACCTCTGGGTCGCACGTGCTGTCCTCGGCCGCTGCCTCGCCGCTGCGGAGCAGGTGGCTGGGCCGCGATGAATATTTCTAAATCCCGAGCGTTAAGCGTCACCGAATCCCCGGTCCGCGGGACGCTCAGAAGGAGCGGTCGAGACGGGCCGCGTTGATTCATGAGCACTTTGGCCACGCAAACGGGCAGCGCCAGCCGAAAGTTTCGGACGCTAATGATGGGGCCTCATTTAATAAACGGCACCGCTCCCCAAACCTGCAGCCAGCTAACGGGGGGTTAGGGGTCATAGTTGCGACATTGTGAGGTAAGCCATGACGTTCTCTTGGGTCTTCGAGTCGAGTTTGAGCAAAGTTCCTCCACTGTCGCCTCATGAATCTGCTAAGATAACGAATACGCCGGCCAGCCTGTAAAGTGAAAGCTAAATGCGCATCCACAGCGCTTAGAATATGAAGTGCAAGAATATGCTAACGTATATTTAGTTCAATGCACGCAATGCAGCAGAGACAAGCAATGCGCAGAAACGAAGGCGTAGAGCCGATGTAGCAAGCCACTCAGCACAGTACACGTCCAGCACACACACACCTGCACTCCATACGGGCACGTGTGTGCTGGGGTTTCATGCGAGTGTCACGCGCTGCCCTCGCTCCGTGACCCACAGAACCCGGTGCGTTTCCGGCGGCTGGTCCTGGCTCGGTGCAGCGATCCGTACGTAGTATGTATCTGACTGCGTCCTGTGGCCATGGCTCCGGTCATGGGTGTGCATTTCTACCAAAGCTACTGGCTTCGGGGGATAGAATGTATGACGTTCTAGACCAGGGAGATGTGGGTGTAAACTGTGGGTGAGCTGTGGGTGTGAGCGCGGTCCGGGCGGGCGCAACTGACCGAACAAATGGTCTTTTAGCAGCTTAAATGCTCGGCTGTTCGGCTAAAATACGGCCGCAGGCCAATATCGGAACACTAATCACCTTCGCTAGTTAAATGGTTCATTCACCGCAAGTCGTTTCGCTGCAACGTTATGCAAAGTAGCGGGTGTGATTCAGAAAAATTATATTGCGGGCTCAGCAGAGAAAAATGGCTATATGTCCACCAAACTACACCGAAAACCGACTTATCTACGCATTTGGCCAACTGCCTTCTCAAAGTTAGGAGACGGAGGTCCCGACGGATCCGGAAACCACAGTCCTGCAACTTGGCAAAATAGAGGATTGGAAATGGCCCTAAACGTAATATCCTATTACAGATTCTATTTACTACTCATTTGACAGCGATCGATTTCAAGTCGAAAAGGAAATGCCGCCAGTGACTGCATTTATTTCTGATTTATATCATTTGTAATGATAATGAATCAGAGAACTTCGTAGTAGGTCTCCTCTGACAATTCGATGCCCTTGAAGTTGCAAATGACGTGCCGTCATTCTGTTCTGGGGATGTTTCTACAGGTCAGCGTGGCCACCGCCTGTGCGCTGCTCGACCCCTGATGGTTCTGGCTGCTTCCAACTGAAGATCGGCGCGCTCACCTTCCGCATAAAAGACAATAAGGCGATTAAACTGTTTTACTTTATGCCCCATTCGCCTGGCAGTTTCTCTGACTTATCTCAGCCCTGCAAAAAACTGTTGTATTATCTGGTGCGGGCTAAACCAGCCGGCCACAAGGTGCTGGACGACGTGTAATCTTCATAACTCGCCGGGCGGCGGAGAGCCGCGGCCGGTGGTAATGACACGCACATGGAGCGCCGGCCCTCGGTGTGCCCTCTGAATCGATTCCGAACAAGGCGCGATGGATGGTGGCCGCCGTGCCGTTGTTGCCTCACAGGCGCGCATCCCCGGGCTCGTTAGTGTCTTTGGAGCGGCCGGCGCCGGGCGGTAAACACGCCCGTGTGGCCATGCATAGCTATGAGACGAAGCGAGCCGGGCCAGAGCTGCCGCCGTGGGCCCGGCGCCTGGCGCGCGCCACCGGCCGCCAGGGACGTCGCGGGGGGGGGGGGCGCGTCAGTGAAGGCGATGCGCCCCGCGCTGGCGGCGCCCTCATCGCTCGGCCTCGGAGGCCCTCGTCGCTCGGGCTCGGCCTCGGAGGCCCTCGTCGCTCGGGCTCGGCCTCGGAGGCCCTCGTCGCTCGGGCTCGGCCTTCGGAGGCCCCCGTCGCTCGGGCTCGGCCTCGGA
The DNA here is from genome assembly GCF_011947565.3 of Pollicipes pollicipes. NCBI lineage: Eukaryota > Metazoa > Arthropoda > Thecostraca > Pollicipedomorpha > Pollicipedidae > Pollicipes > Pollicipes pollicipes. The sequence goes on from NW_023596448.1 coordinate 5,212,029, forward strand.
GGCCCTCGGCGCTCGGGCTCAGCCTTTGAGGCCCTCGGCGCTCGGGCTCAGCCTTTGAGGCCCTCGTCGCTCGGGCTCGGCCTCGGAGGCCCCGTTCTCGGGCTCAGCCTCGGAAGCCCTCGTCGCTCGGGCTCGGCCTCGGAGGCCCTGCGCTGGGACTCGGCTCGAGCTGTCCGGACTGCGGCGCTCAGGCCTCAGACGTCTCCACAAATCCGTCCAAGCGCGTGAGATAACCGCGCCGGGCGGCTGCCGTCGCAGAGTCTGTCGCTCCAGAGAGGCCAGAGTCGGCGGGAGCCGGAGCCAGCCGCCGGGCCATCGAAGCCGGACGCAGCAGCGCCCCAGAGGCGGCACGGCGGCGGGAGCCGGAGCCAGCCGCCCTGGAGGCGGCGTAGCGGCCGCGGGTGCTGCGTGCGATAACCGAGCCGCGATAGATGGCCCGCGGCTGATTTATGTAGCGCCCGACACAGAGCAGTGAATCACCACCGCAGCCAGGCACGCTGTGAAGTCGCGACAAGTGCGCCTTCAGGACTGGGTCAGCAGACCCTCCCGGAAGCCCCACGGAGCACTCTCGCTTGGTCTTGGCCCCGATTCTGCATACCGCTTCTACCGACTTTCTCCTTTAAGTTCTCTGCTTTTAACAGTTTCATGCTGCTTTTACGATACGCCTTTGCGCTTTTCCGGCCTCACAATGCATAACGTTCCATTTTTTTCATCGCTTCCAGACTGTTTAAAAGCTGGGTACCCTGCATCGCCCATCATATCAGCTCGGCATAAAACTACTCCGCTTTGAGTGTCACTTTCGAGCGAAGCAATCCGACCGAACGTTCGTTCTCACTGAGACAGAGAACGTCTCAACGAGACGTTCTCTGTCACGGCGAGACATCCTGATTTTGGAGCACCATTCTCGGCCATTCCCGAGTCACTCAACGATGTCGAAGGTGCTCTTCACTTCCCAGAAGCACTTTCCACCACCACCGGACCCATCCCGGCTCCCTCCCTCTCCCGGCTTTCCCGGCTCCCTCCCGCCGCATGACCGACAGCACGTCTCACCTCGAGGGGCAGCCGTCCCACCGGCCGGCCGCGCTCGTTGAAATCGACGCCCTCTTGCCTCGCCGCCGCCGCCGCGGCGCGGCGACGCTCTGTCTGCGTCGGCAGAGGCCTGCGCACCCCTCCCCCTAACTCCTTAAGAAAATCCCCACGCTAAGCGATGACTCACATCGTATCGACCGGCGGAAGGCCGCGGGAGGGTCGCCGGCCGCGCCGCGCTCGCCGCGCCGCGCCGGAATTGGAGCAGCCCGTTGCGCCGCGCTTGTTGTGACGTCAGATTCCATTTCCGTGTGGTCGGGAGCCGCCGCTGTCGGCGTCAGCTGCTCACAGGTGTGCATTAGCCCCGTGAAAGGAAGATAGATTGGGGAAGGGGAGGCGGGGAGAAAAACGGAGCAAGACTGGGGCGGTGGCAGAAAAACAGGAGGCTGCTTTGGGAGAAATGAGCACAGCTACAGATTGAGTGACAACAGCGGGGGCAATCAGAAATGATGAAGGCGAAATAAAACAATATAGAGACATGTTCCAAAAACAGTTGGATGAAAAGACAAAAAACAAGGGGAAGGTTTGACGGAGCAGACAATGTGTTCACAGCCGCACCAATATGCATATCTGAGCCGATGTACAGAGCTGTCAGAGATGGAAAAAGGTGAGCTCCTTGCAAAGTGGCGTATGCGCCGGAACTTCAGCGTCGTGGTGTCCACAGATGGAACTCCGTTTAGGGTCGGGCATGTCAGATTTGTCGGCTTTGATCTGCCGGACATGCCGTCCACAGGGATGTCCTGCGCTCGATACTGCGAATTGCTCGTCTCAACAAGTGTGACTTTTCCTGGCTCAGGCTTAAGGTCAACTCATTGAAATTATTCAATCTCTCCTTAAATATTACATCACCCAGTTCGTGATCCACCTATAGGTAATAATACTTTCGGTTAGTGCAGAACTGCATGGAATCTGAGTGAGACCAAGTGATAGCACATTATTGGCGCTATGTGATTACACGATAACCAAAAGCACATTAATTGATAGTTGTTGACCTGGAAAGAAATACCTCGTCATGGGCGCTTTTTTTACTAGATATCACTGAAGTCGAAGTCATAGCAGGAAACAGAAGATCATTTTTTGTTTTGATTATTGACATACAAGATACGTTTTGACAACATATTCTTTTCTCCATCTACACAATGCTAAATCTACTTGGCGAAGAATGCGGTTCAAACGCACCCCAAAATCATGGCACTATGCCCTCACTGTGGCTGAGCCGTTCCCTGCAGGGGAGGCGAGACCCAGGACTGGGCGTCGCAGGTCCGACGCGTTACGCTTTGTTTCATGTGCCGAGGCGACGCGGCCGTGCAGCCCCGCCCACAGAGCGTCGGGTCCCATAGGCCCGGCACCGTCTCACCGGCTGGGGTCACGGTGTGGCCGTCCAATGCGTCATCACACGCAGAACGAACAACCGCGGCGAACCGGTGACATTCTTAATGTGGAATGCCTTTATTCTGTTCGAAGCTTTGTTCACAGCGCGGCGCGCTGCTCTGTGTTCTGATATATCCGCATTTAGTACCTTGCTCTAAGACATATGGGAAATCCATACCACAATGAGGACTGCAACAAGTTGACATGCGCAAACATAAAAATCCATGCATCACGTGAGCCCATATCAACCGACAACCAAGCCTCGAAATCAAGTTATCGTTGACAGCCATTGCAAAGAATTGCATGTTCAGGTCCTACATGAGCGCAGTCGACTTCCTTACGAGAAGTGCTTGGTTGAAACTGGACATTGCAGATCGGGCCACAGCACGTGATGGCCGACTCGGGAGGATGTTGGGCCTACCGTAGTCGGGTGCATCGGGCCAGCAGCGGCCGGCCGGACCGGAACCTGCAGGCCACCACCGGCTGACCGCGGCCGAGACCGGCTACGACCGGCAGCGTCACGCGCTACCCGCCGGCAGTAACACGGTTAGCGCCGCCCGCTCCGGCTGGCACGGATCTGCGGCCGCCACAACCAACGGGCTGTCTGATGGAGGTGACAATCAGCACTGCCACCCCCAGCGGTCAAAGGGGGAGGGTTAGGAGGGCGAGCATGTTGGCTGACGGTCACCAGGAAGCCGCGTATTCTGGCGGCCATCGAAACAGCTCCGCCAGGCTGTCACTGAAGCAGTGCGGGCTCAGCTCCCTGAAGTGCTGCTAAACCACCAGGCATGTTATGGGCTAAACATGTTATAGCGAATGGCATAAGGAGAACATGTCGTAAACCAGGAGTGTACGAACAGGCATTTAAAGTGTTGCGAATGTCTGTTAGTGAGCGTGGCCGTTGACTGGTGGCTCTGTCTCACCTGTAGGGATGTGCATGGCCTTCCATACATATGCAATTTGCTTTGGGCGAAGGAAATCAAGTTAAACAATTTGTCAACTTCCTCAGGCATATCTATTCAGTCTTTCCCAAAGGATTTCAGCCCACCGCATCACTGCTAAATTTGCTCGCGCCCTCTGCGAGTCTCCATCGATCGCCTTTAAACCTCACCGAACCAGGCGCCGCCGGTCCTCTGCGAGTCTCCATCCATCGCCTCTGAACCTCACCGAACCAGGCGCCACGCATCCTCTGCGAGTCTCCATCCATCGCCTCTGAACCTCACCGAACCAGGCGCCGCACGTCCTCTGTGAGTCTCCATCCATCGCCTCTGAACCTCACCGAACCAGGCGCCGTTTGCAGCCGGCCTCCTCCCGTCCCAGGCGTCACCATGAGCCAGTGAGGCGGCAGCGTGCGTTTGTCCCCCTGCCGATACATGGACCGGCGGTGTTTCCGCTCAGCAAAAGATATCCGCACGAGGAAACCGGTCAGGAGTATAGCTGCGCACCATTACAGGTAATGAGCTATCGATCGCGGCGCGGCGACGAAATTAATCAGCGACCAATACGCCACGCACAGTCAGATTATCAGACGCGCTTTTAACATAATGAGAGCACGGCGGTATTGTTGGGGGAGGCCCCTCTCTTTTTCCATCTGTCTATCTAGCTTTGTTACACCGCTTCTCTCTA
>NW_023596448.1:5216986-5219486 GCF_011947565.3 Pollicipes pollicipes
ATTTATCAAAAGCCGAGCTCTTCTCAAATGCGCATAATCAGCAAAAACAAAGCCCAAAACTACCCGGCTCGTGCGTGGCCCGCCCTGCCCATTGATCACGGCGATACGGGCGACGGCCGGCCGGCCCAGCGTGCGCCGCCTATTAAGGGCGTTTGACCGTCGCCATATGCGGCCGTCCTACCGCTACAGTCTTCCGCCGCCCGATCCATCATGTAAATCGGCGGCGATTAAGAGCGCCACCCACCGGTGACCGGCCAGAGGGAGGGCGAGAGAGGAGGAGAAGGGGCAGAGCGATGGAGCGGCGGGAGGAAGGAGAGACCGAGGAACGGGACAACAATGGATGAGTCGGAGAAGACGTCTGAGAGACGGAGAGAGGACGGGTACTGGCGAGGGGGTTGGGGTGGTGACAGATGAATGGTGGGGGGGGGGGGGGGGGGGGGGGGGGGGGGGGGAGGCAGGGACGGAAGGAAGATCAGGCACCCCTTCCACGGCAATGACCCGCCGTTTCCCGGCGGGCTGCCTGCAGCCAGGGCCCCTCCGAGCGGTCAGGTCACAGCCCCGGTTCACCAGGTCACTGCAGAGATAATAGCGAACTCACTGTATCATTACTTCAAGAATACCGGGCGGCATTGAAGGGTCACCACGGGTCACTGAGGTATCCAGACCCAGCCGTGAAGGGTCACCACGGGATCACTGAGGTATCCAGACCCAGCCGTGAATGGTCACCACGGGGTCACTGAGGTATCCAGACCCAGCCGTGAAGGGTCACCACGGGATCAATGAGGTATCCAGACCCAGCCGTGCCCCGAGCACCGCGGTCTTGTGGGGTTTTCCGTTCTTCATTTAGCTGTAAAGCTACGTATGCCTGCGAATGATGCCCAATTTGCATGATATCCAGTTAACACTAGACATCTTTGAAAGCCTCCACCCTGGACGAAGTGGTGTGAAATGGTGCAAACCTGACCGGTCTACAACCACCTATCCGGAAAGCTGATGAGCTCATCATCGTTTCAAAGAGCAGTTCGCAAGAGCTGAACAGGTGGCGCGTCAGCTTCGCCGTTCCGCTCGCCGCCCTGATTCTAAGCGGTCCGTCGGCTAGCGAAATCGGCCGCCCCCGCGCCGTTGGCCGGGCTAGGCGGCGGCCGCGCTGCCTCGGCGCGCGTGGGAACGGCCTTGCCGACCGGAAGCGTGGTGAGGCCCGTTGAAGGCAGCCAATTGTGGGCAGCACCGAGACGGTGGCGCCTCGCTGGTCAGCTGTACCCAGAACGAGCCGCGTCAGCCCGCAGCGGCGTCTGCAGACGGCTTGGGCCACCAAAGCCCTCGCGCAGCTCGCTCCTCGCACCGGTGCACGCGCCGGTCAGGGAGTCTCCGTCGCCGTTTCCTGCAGCTGAGTAGCGCAGGCGGGCAGCCGTCCTCTATGGGAGTCGTGTGGCCGAGCCTTTCTGAGCGAGAGCCTCAGAGGGGCAGTCGTCGCCGCCTTCTGAGCGTTGACCAACAGGACCGTGCCTACGGGCTGAAGAAAGTGGCGCGGAAATGTCCGGTTAGTCAGTGTCGAATGTGTTACATGGACAGTGGGGCTCTGAGACTCAACAAATGAGAACTAAACCATTCTCACGTCATATGCACTTATCGCGTCACATAGTTTTGACATGTGCGCAGCAAACCCACAATATTTCCCCGTATATCACTCCGCAAACACTCCGATTCATCCGATGCTTCCCGCGATGCTTCAATGGACCATGTCGAGTACAATCGGAATGATGGGTGTATTATGGCTGCATTGTAACAATAACGATTACATGCGTCAGAGTGCATTACAGTTCGAAAGAAGTTGTTGCTTGCATATGTGTACGTACGTATCTTGGACAAGTCTGTTTGTAGGCATGGCAACATTTCCAGCCTGTCAGTCTAAAAGCTTAAAAGTTTTGTGTGTTGTGTATTCACGCATACACTCAATTCAAAACTTATCAAGATCAATACACACACACACACACACACACACACACACACACACACACACACACAAACAAACACACACACACACACACACACACACACACACACACACACCACACACACACACACATACACACACACACACACACACACACAACACACACACACACACATACACACACACACACACACACGACACACACACACACACCACACACACACACACACACACACACACACACACACACAACACACACACACACACACACACACACATATATATATATATATATATATATATATATATATATATATATATATATATATACAATGGACTATATTCATCATTACTGCCCAAAAACTCTGCAAAGAGCATGCCATTTACTACCATGTGCATAGGAATAGATTCTCTGTTCTGACCCGCTTACCTCGCTGCTGCTTTGCTGCTGTCCCGCTGTTACCAGAGCAGCTGTCAGAGCAGCTGTCTCGCTGCTGCAATAGCTGCTGTCAGGGCTGCTAGTGTCGCCTTTGTGTAGCTGCAGAG
>NW_023596448.1:5221986-5239486 GCF_011947565.3 Pollicipes pollicipes
CAGGACTCGAGGAGGTGACACCAGAATACCAATATTCGGACGCACCTGCGTTAACACGCGCCCAGGTGGCCGATTGGATGCCGTTCGCTCGGGCGGGGGTCAATTTGACCTCTCCAAGATCTCAGTAAGAGAGCTAGAGGCACCAAACTCACCAGACGTATTGACCTGTACGTAAAATCGTCTAGATCAAAGTTCGAGATTCCTAAGTTATGACCTTGGGGTCAAATAAGGTCAAACAAGGTGAAACTCCAGGTTGGTCTCCAAAGTGCCCAAGAACATAAATACCTGTTCTAAACAAAAGGCTGCATGCTCATCAAGGTCAGTGACCTTGTTTGACCTTGTGAAGGTCATAGTCACCAAAATCATGCCACACTACTTTGAGTTTTGCATTCGAATAAGCGGCAAAGATTACGCTAAGCAGCATGCTCCTAAAAGTAAAATATTGACATGTGTCATCTTAGGTCAGTAACCTTTTCTGATCTGTCATGAGTCCATGAAAGATATATAATGCGGTTCCTGTTATCAATAAATTCAAAATGAGCACCGGAAACTAACCCATAGAGGGAGCCCTCGAGTAATGAGGCAGGCTGGTTTTAACCTTGGTCTGACCTTTACACCTGACCCTAGGCCAGTGGAATTTGCTCATTGATTTGTTGTGTTGCCTAAGAAAGTATTTCAGAGGTGCATAGCCTCGTCTAACACTCCGTTGTTGCATCAGATAAAATCCCTAAAAAGTTGTATCCCTAGAAATTGACCTCTCTGAATCCATGGTCTGACCTTGACCTTACAGGGTGCATCCACATTTTCATATACCAAACGATGCGCTGTTCAATTGCTTAAACTAAGCAAAATTTGGGGCGCCTGCGCCGCGCTGTTCGGGCACCATTTTGGAAAACAACTTTTGAGGTGTCAATTTGACTCCCATCTGAACGCATGAAGTGTCAGGGAAGGAGTATTTGACTCGCTACGACAGATGTCATCACGCATGATGTCTGCACCATCCCGTTTAATAAATGCCTTGTATGTGCGTTAGTGTTTAAGTGTAGCGGGTGACCGCGCAATATTTTTGTAGCATTCATTACACACTTGATGCGTGCCGGATTCAATTGTATCCAAAAGTTAGACAACGTTAACGTACAAATTATCCAGAAGTTAAAAGCTATGTTGACGTTACCGGTAAACTACACCATGGTACTTTCCACAGGCATTTAATCAATGACATAGCAAGCTGTTGACGTTGCGAATTTGATAAGCCTTGACGTTTCGGGCGATGCACCAACGCTGATTGAAAGCATTGCAAGACTGGGACACAAACACAAACCAGAGTATCACAGGAACAAAGAAACGGAAATGCATACGAGTTTTTCCATGTGATTTGTCAGCCACTCAAGTGTCAGTCGCTTAACTGTTAGCCACTTATGGGTACATTTACTCTAATTTGTGAGAACCTGCCAAAGGCGGCCGTAATCGTTTTCGCTCGAAGTCGTCTGTGATTTAGGGAAAGAAATGCGGCGCCTCTTCTCCGAGGTCTCTTTGGCTTTCGTCGACTCCAAAGCTCTTGGTCGTAAAGTGAGTTCTGCAGCGCTTTGTCGAAAGTTTTGATTGAGAACTTCGGCTTTGGTGGCTGGCGGAATCATTTCCTTTCCCTGCCATTCTTCTGGAAATGCCTTAAAACGATCCAGATACTGTACGTTAGCCATCTGTCTCGTTGCGAGGGGCTATTTCGTAGTTTTCCTTTGAGTCATTTGTGCTTTCCGACATCACACAAACCACGAAACACGGTAACATTGGCAAATATGAGCGAAAGAAAGTATTTGTTCTAAGATGTTGGCGAGCGACAACGAAATGGGTAAACGAAACCATTCCTTTCGAAGCTTCGGGTGGTCGGATTAAAACGACACTGGGACATACCAACATGACAGTCGTGAACATCAAACAGGGCATCGCTGGTTCAATTAATTATCATTAACATCTCATCACGGCTGAGGGACACGTCTGCGTACACAGGTGCCATCGCCGGGGGCGGCTTCAGACCTCTTGCAGCTCGCTTCCCCTTATCCTAACCTCCGGTACCGCTTGGTAACTCCGATTCCCTTCCCTAACGCTGGTCACAAGTCTACGTCAAAGTCTGAGCACCTGTCCCTGAGTCTGAGTCAGACGGTCCCCAGAACCAAGAAAAGTTCGCCCAGGCTTGAGAGGGGTTAGCCAGCTTTCGCTGCGACGCAGCCAAAATTTTCTTAAGGTAGGGCCCGGAGTTCAGTGAGTGCGCATCACGCCAACTTTCAACTTTTTGTTGAGAGGCATCTTTCAAGGTGAACAAAACTGAAAATTTATGCCTGAGGATGGAGTTCGGCCTCCCGGGCCTCTCCTCTGGATATGCTCCTGCATTTTTGGATATTTCTTACCAGTCAAAACCATAGAACCAATGCCACGTTTCAAGAGGTTGGGGAGGGGGAAGGGGGCGTGGTCCCGTTCTGCCCCCTCTAGTTCACGCTCGTCTGGGGTCTTGATGCTGAGTGGGACGCAGTAGCCGAGCCTCTGGCTTTGGGTCGGGACACATGATGATCACCGGGTGAGAAAGCAGGGGTGCCCCCAGCAGACACCGAGTGGCTCAAGTCCAGGCAGTCACGAAGCGAGCGCCTGGCCCCGAGCCGGACATTGAGCTCTTGGACCTAGCACGTGCTATTGGAGGCCAGTAGTTCTTAAATGTAAGCTTAACGCGACGAGTCAGACCGAAACTTTTGGTGGCTCACCAATCCATTCGTTGAAAGACGGCGTAACCTCTCAAGCTTAAATGTGCACAGTATTCTAACCGCCTTGTCATTGCAGACAGGAGGCTTCAAGCTCGGGTGTGAACATCACGAATTACACCTAAGATATCCCAGTTGGAACTTTCCCTTTCCCTCACTCGGCCGTGCGCACATGCAGCTCTTTGAGGGGCCGCGCTGCTGACGGCTGCAGCTGTTTTCGGGGCCGCGCTGCTAGCAGCTGCAGCTGTTTGCGGGGCCGCGCTGCTGGCGGCTGCAGCTGTTTGCGGGGCCGCGCTGCTAGCAGCTGCAGCTGTTTGCGGGGCCGCGCTGCTGGCGGCTGCAGCTGTTGGCGGTGCTGGTGGCTGCAGCTGTTTGCGGGACCGCGCTGCTGACGGCTCGCCTCGCGAGGAGACGCCGTTTGTGAGGCGGTGCGGTGTCACGTCGCTTTGTGTGGCGGTGCGGTGTCACGTCGCTTTGTGTGGCGGTGCGGTGTCACGTCGGTTTGTGTGGCGGTGCGGTGTCACGTCGGTTTGTGCGGCGGTGCGGTGTCACGTCGGTTTGTGTGGCGGTGCGGTGTCACGTCGGTTTGTGTGGCGGTGCGGTGTCACGTCGGTTTGTGTGGCGGTGCGGTGTCACGTCGGTTTGTGCGGCGGTGCGGTGTCACGGGGCGACGCTCACGTGTGAACGGGCCGGCGGAGTTGGGTGTCACCGCCGCCGCCGGCCGGCTCAGCTGCTCAGTCAGGGGAACGGTCGGACGCCAGCCGCGACGCTGGCGGCCAGGCTCACGTGACCCGTTTCCGTGGAGGGCCGGTCACGTGATCCGCTTCTGCTGAGGGCCGGTCGGGTCCCAGTACTCGACTTCGCATTGCAGTGTCGCCTTTCTTCGTACATGAAACTTTGTGGGCGCAAAGCTGCATGCGGAGAAATCCTCGGAACGCAACACGATGTAACTGTTAAACTTTGGAAAGGAATTCCTCGCATCGTAACTTTTCAGACGCTATTCGTTGTTCTCACATTCAGGTTTCTTCATGCCACAGATACGGCGAAATGCTGACTGTTAACCATGTCTCGGTCGACTGTCGACAGCTGTCTGCGGGGAGCGGAAATTCTTCGGCTGTCCGAGGCCACTGACGTCATCAATCGGAAAACATCTCGGAGCAGAACATCAGTTGCTTGAACTTTCTGGGCACTTCTGGTCTTCGTGTATATATGCTTAACTTTTTAGCAGTATAACGTTCAGGAGGCAGCAGATTCGGGCGGGGCAAAATGGCCTCAGTAGTCAATGCGCTTACAAAACCCCAAACATCATCATTGTTCCCGCATTCTTTGCACTGCGTTTCTTCACACACCTTATCTATTGCACATTTTTTAACAAACAGAATTACTTGCATCGCATTTTTTCGGCAAACTTTCTTCGGAGTCTTTGAAAATAGTATTTATTGATCGTTTAATGGCTGCTACTGGTATTCATTTCTAATAGTACAGATTCTAAATTGTTAGGTATATCCGTATTTCATTACCATACACATCATTTTTTGATAATTAATCTCTGCGAAGTTGTGGCTCTTCGACTGGAGGAAACCAGATGCATATGACACGGGCAGCCACAGGTTGGCGAATAAGGCAAGCGTGATTCTCATAATCACAGAGATGTGCCTATGTGGCACCGGACGACATGCGCACAATGACGTCATTTTGAGGACATTGTAGGCTCAGAAAAACAGATAGAATCAACGCAGTAGCAGTTCGAGGGTAGCAATAATTTTGTTCTGAAAATTGCTTCATCTGTACAAGCAACGCCATGAAGTGCGAGGGGGATGACCCCGCATAATTCCTGCCGGACCAGGTTACACCATGCGCCCAGCTCCCACCAACACAAGTAGTTCAATTTATAGCAGCCAATGCCAATGCGTAAAAAGCCTCTTACGGCCATATTTCTAAGATATCCTGCTCAAACAATGCACTATCTTTGTCGCAAGAAACGTCATTTGCTTTCCAGCTGATGATAAAGTTGAATGATTCGTTCTGGAGTATTGGACAGCTAACTATACGGGCTTTATTGGGGGTTCGTTAAGTATTCAATTTCTTCCACAAGTATTGAACCCTGCCCACGTCCAAACGCCAATAATTTCCAATACGGCGAATTTCGTGGACAGTGCTGTAGTTCTAATATTGCACTGACATGTTTGTAGCTGAATTAAATGCATAGGACTGCATTCCATTTCAGGGAGAACACCCATACAATTCGGTTAATTAAGAACTATGCGCGAATTACGCTTTAAATTTCGCACTGTATAACGCACACGCAGTTAATCGAACCCGTTCCTCTGGGATGAAAAGTTCATTCCTTATTTTGCGCAGCCATTCGCGTCAAATCCACCGCGTACGCAGTTCGTCGCATCGCAATATTTTGTGCGCATACGTACGTGGAAAAGGGAAAATCGCTTCACATACGCAATCTTGCCACCATATGGCCAGAATAGTTGGTACGTGCTTGAGGAGTCAGTGCTGTGACGACAAAGATAAAGGATGGCATGCGGGAAAATGTCAGGATGTTCTCATTACAAGGTGATGCATACGTACCACCGGCGCTGCCCGGCCTTCGTCACGTATGCCTCGCCTTCGTCTTCGGAATGGTCCGACGGTCGTCGATGGAGTCCATGTGTCCCGTCGAAACGGTGGAGCCCAGCCAGAGCATGCACCCGGACGCGCCGCTGCAGCACACACTCGCAGAAGTCAACGCCTGCGGGAAAATGCTCCGATACATTTGATTTAGTTTAAATTGGCATGAAGCGCTTGCAAGCAGTATCCAAATGTAATACACAACTATAAGAAACATGCGTTTGCCCAGAATCCAAATGTTTGCAATTAGACAGAGGCAGCAACAGATTGTGTTTATCGTTTTAGGTCAATTAGAATGTAACAGAATGTGCAAAACAGACCCATGCAGTAGAGTGCTAACGCCTTTGTGAGCAGCTTTCGCACGTTTTAGACATATTCCATGTTTCGTAGGCATGATCCTCATGTTTCACATGCTCTTGTGGGCGCATTTCGAAGCCTCCTGCGCAGTGGGAACGATTATTTTATATACCTCGTATACCCACAAACCAGTGGGAACAAGCATGCGCTCATGGTCGTCGAGTCAAACTTGATTCCCGAACGGTTCGGGTCGCTCTGGATTTCATTTAAAACCTGAATCAAGCATAAGTCTGCCGCCAACATATTAGGCGATCGATTGTGAGTTTCTCGTTTGCAATGTAACTGACCTTAAAACTGTCCGCCTTTGCTCTCGAATCATTGTTCGTCTTGTTTGCAATCGCCAGCGTTTCATTGAACTGTTGCCTCATCTCAACGCTCCTTTCCAGCCGAGCGCTGTCGGGTTGCCGCCTTTGCCCGGTAGTGGTTAGCGTAAGTAGTGTCTAGTTGCATGGAGATTGTTCCCCCATCTCAAACGGCGCAGCCACTCAGTGCGGGAACGTAGTCACGACATTGAATCAAGTCCTACAGTCACCTGCCACGCTCCTCCTGGCCGGTTGCTAATGGGAAACTCGAATGAAAGAGTATGCTCGGTTCGGCTGGCTGCGACCGAGGTTCGGACCCTCATAACGTGGTCTGGGCGAAGGCCCAAAGAGAGGGTACCTAAACGCCCAAGAAGCAATTAAGGCCATTCGATGTAAAAAAAACCCCGAACTTTGTGACTGCTAGGTGCAAAGTCCACCTTTTGAAGTGGAACATGGAGGCTAGGGCGTTGCGCCGATAATCTATTCAGGGCTATGCCTCAGCAATTTTGGACATTTGCATGCCATGCTGTCGAATGCTAGTACATACCCTGACGTTGGCGTTTTATACGAATTGCATGCCCTCGTCATCGGGCTGCCATGAATATGGCGTCAGAATTGGCAAGCATGTCACTCGCTCGGGTGGGGGGGGGGGGGGCAAATTGACTCCCCCCCGAAGGTTTTCCAGAATGGTTTCCGAACGGCGTGGCGTAGCCGCGCCTAATTTTGCATAGCTGTAGACAATTGAATAGCGGATCGTTTAACATAAAAAATTGGATGTTCTTTGTAAGGTTGCTGATCTATGGCAGGTCAAAGTCAGACCATGATTTCATCAAAGGCAATTTCTAGGAAATCGTTCAATCTGATACAACAGCGCAGTGTTTGACGGAACCATGCACCTCTGAGATGCTTGCTCAGGCACCACAAATATTAAATGAATAGATTTCGTTGACCTAAGCTCAGGCATGAAGGTCGGACGAAGGTCAAAACCAAACTTATTTATTATTTTAAGGCTTGCTGTATGGGATAGTTTCTGGTGCTCATTTCGAATTTATCAACAACATGAACCGCGTCATATATTTTCCATTGACTTCTTAGAGGTCCGAACAGGTTATTGACCTACGATGACCGGCATCGACATTTTGTTTTAGGAACATTCTGCCTAGCGTAATCTTTGTCGCTTATTCGAATGCAAAACTCATAGCGGTCTTGTATGATTTTGGTCACCATGACCTTGATCAAGGTCAAAAAAGGTCACTGAATTCAAATGGGCTTGTGACCTTTTGCTTAGAAACAGTTGCCTAGGTTCTAGCGGCACTTTAGAGACCAACCTGGAATTTTACCTTGTTTGACCTTATTTGACCTGAAGGTAATGACCTATGAAGCTCAAACTTTGACCAAAGTAAGCTCACGTACAGATCAACACATCTGTAAATTTGGTGTTTCTAGATTTCTTAGTTCCTGAGTTCTCAGGGGGTCAAATTGACCCCCCAAGCGAGCGAAGAGTATTTTGCCGGCCGCCCGGGCGCGTGTTAACGCATGCGCACTGTGCCTTCTCGTACCGTCAGCGCCTGAGTGATAGCAGATAGCCCGTGCCTGCTCATCACTGATCCTTGACGCCACGTATGCTGATTACGCTCTCCGAGTGTGGACATCACGCAGCCAATGTGCTGACCTGACCAGGGCCCTCCCACCCCTCCGAGTGTGGACTTCACGCAGTCAACGTGCTGACCTGACCAGGGCCCTCCCACCCCTCCGAGTGTGGACATCACGCAGCCAATGTGCTGACCTGACCAGGGCCCTCTCGCCCCTCCGAGTGTGGACATCACGCAGCTAATGTGCTGACCTGACCAGGGCCCTCCCACCCCTCCGAGTGTGGATATCACGCAGCCAATGTGCTGGCCTGACCAGGGCCCTCTCGCCCGCTGTGGCCGGGGCATGACCCGCGGTTTCGGCAACCTCTCTCTGCCGCTGTCTCCAACCCCACCCGCCCGCCTGCCGCCGCGCCGCGCTGACAGCTGAGGACGGCGGGTCGGCGGCGACTGATGACAAATGAGAGGTGGCAGACCGCGCGGCGTCCTTTCAGTCCCCGAGCCGCCGCGCGCGAGGCACGGCACGTGCACTGACGGGCCGCGCAGTGGCCTTCTGCGCACTTTCGCCGGCCGGTCGGCGACACTGGGTGACGACAGCAGAAGTGCCCCGGGCGTTGTGACCCCGCTACGGCCGGTGACTGCACGAGCAGTGCGCGTTAGAGGATGGGCGACGGCTACTGACAGGGGTTTGGACGGCGTTTTAGCTGATTGTGTGAGTTTGGGTGGCACGTTTGCTGTAGGGACGGACCCAGTGAATCTTCGGAAGGAGACGCGCCAATGGAGTCGGCGCTACTAGCTGCTTCAATGATACTTTGCAGCCGACGTCCCGCACATTTCAAGGCACTAATGTGTCATGACTCTGTGTCATGACTCAGTGTCATGACTCTTCGTGGTGACTTCAAGCTGAAGGGTACTCTCCCTTGGTTGTAATCTTGCTCAGCTCCGAATGAGCTCAAGAAAATAGCCAGCATAAGCCTACTGCATCGACCGTGCGCGTACACACCTGATCGGGCTCAGGTGCGCAATGCGAGCTAATGCAGTGACCTGAAGAGTGCGATTTCTGCCCGTGATGCAGCGAAGCCCGCGGGTCTTGTAAAAATGTGACGCCTGCATAAGCACAATAGTCGGCAGGACAACAGATGGATTTGCCCGTTTTCGGCCGTTTTCACGTTTTGTATCTTAGGCCAGCAGCTAGAGCATGTAGATGCGCATACTCGATTTCAAAGCGCTGGTCGACGCGCCGTCGTAGATTAATGTGGACAACACGAATTTGTGCGACGCACGGTGGTGCCGATAACCGTCAAGCAATTCGGGAACGTTAACATTTCGAAAAACGGCGCCGAATACAACCCATTGCTGTTGAAACTATAACCAGCATAGAAACGAACTTTACATCATCCATGCACTAATTCATTGCCTACATCCCCCCCCCGCACTTACTAGTCATTCTGTTCACTGTCACGTCCATGCATCAGCTTTACCTGAAGGGTCGCAATTCCACATTTCCGCGTGATCAAAACTCGACCGTTCGGGCGACCGGTCGCCGACGGCCAGCACTTTAAAGGGAGTGTTCAACATCCATGTGGGGTTTCGAACCGAATAAACCATCTTAAAGACCTTCCGGTGCTGTTCACAACCACCTTAAAACGTAAGCCCCTCTAATTTCTGAGCTAGTCGCTCACGAAAATGGGGAAAGGTATATGTAGAACAGTTTTCAAAGTCACCTTGGCATTCATGCCGTAATAACGTCATTCAAATTCTGTCATTCGATAAGCCATGTGGTGATCAAGGCCAAGAAAGATATTGTTGTCGATTCGTTTATATCTTGCGTTCATGAGCACACTTCCCAGATATAACGGCCGCCAATCGATTCTCAAATTTGTGCAAGGTACGATGACGCAGTCAAACCGCGACGCATTGAGGAGGATATGTATTAAACAGAGAACTGTGCTGTCTAGAAGAAAAAAAACATTTTTTTCACTTAAAAAGTATACCAACAGCTATAAGTGGGCTTGTTTCATCATATCTGATGCCTGCTCAAATGTGAAACATTCCCTCAAGTAAAACAAAGAGACGCGCGCACGCCGTATATGGCCGGCGTCCGGCAGCCGTCAGTCACCCATTCAATCATTCGTTGACGCGAGAAGGATGAGGTGCAGTGACAATGGAATTCAGCTCTTGAATGCCTTGCATTCCGAAATTTGGAAAAAAAGCAAGCGCTACTGAGCGAAGAATCACCTGCAAAAGATGCGATGAATGGAGTTTTGAAATGCAGCTTCTGTAAAACGACGCCCCCGCTGCTACTGCAGTACAACACGTCCGGAGCCTCGCGGGCGTGGGTTTGAAGTACGACACGTCCGGGGCTTCGCGGGCGTGGGCTTGCAGTACGACAAGCCTGGGGCTTCACGGGCGTGGGTTTTGGGGTGTTTGCAGTGGGGCAGCACATCAACATTGCAGCTGCATTGAGCAAGTGACGGCGGTAAAATTAAGACGATCTGACGTTTGCAGTGTTGCCAAGTACAGCCTTTTTGTAGCTTTTGGATGTTTAATAACATTTAATCCGCAGTGAAAATCTGGAGAGGAATGTTTGAAAGCTAGACAATAGAGGATTTTGTTTTGGTAAGCAGATCGTTGGTAAGTGATGCTCGCGGACAATTTATGTTACTGCCTTGCTGCTGCCTCATCGGCTTCGATGCTTGGCTATAGGCATGCAATCGGTAAGTGCTATGCCATCGCTTTCTCCGGTCTTGATAGGAACTTATCTGTGGGGTTACTACTGCTTCTGGAAACAGATGAAATGGAGTTTTGATGGCAATGCGTCAACCACCTTTCACCACGTACATGCATGTAAAAAGGGAGGTGAATGGGCGAGCCGTCCCCCTCCCCCCCCCCCCCCCCCGATTTCCGTCCAGGTTGGAAGTGATTCACCCCATGCTGCTGCACGAAAAACCGGCTTACAGGTGACGTCTGTTTTCCATCGTTACAGTGCGTCTCTCGTAGTCAGCACACCCGGTTCCCCACCAGGCGTCCAGGCAGCAGAGATCGGATCGGCCAAGAAATTCCTTCGAACGATGATGGGCGCAACCCAAAATGATGCCAACAAGTCGTTCATAGAGTGCCATATTTTTCTCCGCGCTCTTACAAAAAATGAGCTGCGTCGTCAAAAGGTGAGCTCCGTCGTCTAGAAAAGCAAGCCCGCAAACACTTCTTATCACCATTCCAGCGGCTTAAAATCATTCTTTCCTCAACACTAAAACACTTCTGCAACCGAAAATTTTGAGGTTTAATTGTGAGGTCCTGGAAGTAAATCAACGAGTCCAGTACCCAGGGAGAACTCATCAGTTGAGGGTAGGTTAGGTGATCTTAGTTGGCTCAGCCCCAAACCGATTTCAGATAGTGACACCCTATTCCAAGGAAGGATGGCAACACTTCATGTAAATTGTAAGGTGTAATACATTTGCGCAAGGGTGTCGGTAACTAGTGGTACTGGAATATCATCCAGTGCATATTTACCCCGATCGGTTAATAATGCCATTTCTCAAGCGATTCAGCGAACACGCCGAACAGCATTTGTGACGGTTTCACTCGACGAGGCTCACTCCGGTACCCATACCAGGGATGCTCACTCCGGTACCCACACCGGAAAGGCTCACTGCAGTACCTATACCGGAGAGGCTCACTCCGGTACCCATACCAGGGAGGCTCACTCCGACGCTCATACCAGGGAGGCTCATTCCTGTACCCATACCGAACAGGCTCACTCCGGGACCCACACCGGAAAGGCTCACTGCAGTACCTATACCGGACAGGCTCACTCCGGCACCCATACCAGGAAGAATCTTTCCGGTACCCATGCCAAGGAGGCTCACTCCGGTACCGATACCGGAAAGGCTCACTCCGGCATCCATACCAGGGAGGATCTTTCCGGCACCCATACCAGGGAGAATCTTTCCGGTACCCATGCCAGGGAGGCTTACTCAGGTACCGATACCGGAAAGGCTCACTCCGGCACCCATACCAGGGAGGATCACTCCGGTACCCACACCGGAAAGGCTCACTGCAGTACCTATACCGGAGAGGCTCACTCCGGTACCCATACCAGAGAGGCTCACTCCCTGCACACCGGAATAGCAAATTCGACTTCAGTCAATACCATACCCCGAACCCGAGAAGTCGCCAGATGATCCTTTGCATTGCATAACCGAACGCAGGAGTATGCATGGCAAGTAACACATGCTTGTCTGTGTACTTGTGGCAATGTGTATGTCTCCGGTACCATTTGTTTGCACTGCAAGCAATTCACATTATTACTTTCCCCAAAACCTTGAAACAATAAGCCTTTGAATAATAACCAGAGGTCTGCCAGGCAGAATTTCAATATTGAAAAAGCTTATCATAGATGTACACAATTATAATGAATTAATGCCATTTCGATAAATATACCTAGGCAGAATCAAGAAATTCCGGAATATCTTGAGAATATAACCAGCCGGGTAAAAGGACATCTGCAGCTCGCGTAAAGTTGGAGTAGCGGCTTTCGGAAAATTTGATGCATTGCTTCAAGGCCTTGGATAATATAGTGGAATGTTTCAATGAATATTTCCTCAGTGAACACACACCGAAACCTTCCATGAAATCAAATGTCTGAGTACGTAGTTACACCCCTTTAGTTTGAACGTGCGTAGAATGATTACTGAAGCGCTAAGGCGATGCGCTTCTTTGTGACTTGCAAGAACAATTCAAGCAGTTTGCTGGTTGAGCTTGGAAGCAATTGTTAAGCCGTCGCAGACGTGAATTTGGCATTGGCGCGCTGTTCGAGCGCGGACATGTGACATATACAGCAGCCCCTGGTTACGACTGATCTCGGGGGGGGGGGGAGGGGTGGGACAGGAGGGTTGGATTCGATATGACAGGAAGGCTGCACTGCCATCGGTATCCCTTCATCAAATTTGGCTTTTCATCATGCCGTTATCTTCTCGCACACTGCGATACTTTTACCGGAAATGTATGCCAGTGCGCACAGTCGGAGATGCAAATATGTCTGCGCAGGAGTCGAGCAGGAACCGCACCCCTATGCAGAGTCTCACTTTCGCCGTACGTGACCCGGCTGTAGGCAGCGAAGGCGGCGAAGGCGGCGCGTGTCGGCCCAGCTGTCCATGGCCAAAGAAGAGGAGCGGGCCGAGCCGGCCGTGATGGAGCGGACGCGTGCCGCGAATACGGAGCACCCGAGGCGCTGAGACAGCTGAAGACGTTCGCAGCGGCCGGCCAGCTGAGGGGTCGGCCGCCCTCAGAAGCGCGGTATCGATTAGCCCTCCTGCAAGCTGTGCTGGAGGAAGACGAGCGCCGCACACGGGACGCGAAGAAACGATGAAGGCTTCCATGAAAGCCATTATTGTGGAAGCCTTCTTCACCAGCTGGGCCTTGTGCAGGCCCATGATGTTGGTGCAGCGGCTGTTCACACCTCGGCACGGTGTTCCACACGGGACAGCTCTGTTGGCTATTATTTGGAAGTCAATTAGTTAATGTAGACACTGAATCAGCAAAAACAACTTTCATCCTCTTCTAAGCTTTTTAGGTGCACATCCGGGTATTTATATCCTTTACCGGTTCTCGCGCATCCGTAAGTTCGTGCCTATGTAAAAGCGACAACATTGCTTATTATAAGCGCAACAATCAAAACTGAGCTGAATGCTAAACTGAAGTGGACGGTCGTAAATTCATGTTAAATTAGTGATGGGAATCGCGGCACGCTTCTGCAAGACATTTTGTATGTTTCTTTCGGCCATGAGTATTTTCCTTACGCTGGAATAATTCTGGGGAGTTTTGTCTTTACCATGGAAGATGTGAGAGGCGGGCATCTGATAGGGGCATTTTTATCACGGCAGCATTTTAAGCCAAAGGTTAGGCCGAAGATGAGGCGCAAATTTGGTAATATTCCGTTTGTTAGAGACTTGTTATGGTTCAAAGGCTGTTCCTAAAATTCTTACCTCCAGCTCCTTGCCGAAGAAACGAAGTGTTAAGTTTAGGATTGAGCCCATTCCATTTACAAATTCAGTTCAATTTGTTCCTGCTGAGTGTTGGAGCATGCTCATTCACCCATACAATTCGTTTTCCTCGATGCATGCGCAACGTGCATAACTTCAGCAGTTCCCGCGCGCAGGAAATGACGAGTAGTACGTCTATGTAGTTGACAGTAAATGTCTTTTGTCCAAAAAATTATCACGTTCGGTCATTAAATCATGTAGTTAGCGATCTTCTACGACGCAAAAGCCGGGTTTCTCCTTCACCAATGGCCCAGGAACGATACTTCAGCATAATGATGGTGATAGATCCGTGGCGTGACGTTCTACTTCCTTTTTAAAAGCATGTTTTTGGGTATTTTCAAAAACGATGACTCCAATCATTAAGTTGAATTCAAGTAGATTGGTTCGGGTCAGTCCAAATCATTCCCTCTTAATCCAATAAGTCTTATGCGCAGATGTGGCGCATGCACTTCAGCATTCGAAACACGGAATGAACCAAGAAAGAATTAGACTTGTTGGCAATAGGCAGTGCAAGCTTTAAGATAGTTGACTGAACAGTAAAAAGGTAAATGAAAACCTTAAGCTAGATCGCCGAATAGCGCAGATTATTACACAGCCGATCACAAATAATTTGTCGTTTGTGAGTTGTACTGGCACAATCCGTTCAGTCGCACGCGTGCTTCCCTGCACAACTCCAGGCCGGGAATGCGTGCATGTCATTTTGCATACATGTAATATCATTCCCTTCAATATGGTCTTCTCATTACGTTAAATGTGTAAGAATGAACGAAAATGGTTCATGTGTTTCGTCTGTTTTTCCCCGACGAGCGGAATACGCCATTCGACACAGATTCAAATAGCCCAGATGGGCCTGCATGTGGATGAGGATTACACGGTGGGTAGTCTTGTTGCGATCAGGTTACCAAGCTCCTCACAAAGCCTCCGAGTAATGCAGAGAACTTAAATTTTTGAGAGCTGTCGGACTCGCAGGCTTTGGCCGGTCTGCAGCTTTAAGTTCCGTAGGCATGGAAAGGTGGCGTTTTGATTGCAAGATAGCCTCATCTTTTGCGATTTGTGGCGTTGTAATGCAGCTGGCTCATTTTACATTGATGCTGTACCGACCACCCTATCCCATGCACCACTTATGACGAATCCGTTTATTGCTAAGAGGCTTGCCGTGAATTCTTGGCACTCTCTCCCGCGACTACTCGGACCATACCCCACCAAAAACGGACCATACCCCACCAAAAACGGACCATACCCCACCAAAAACGGACCATACCCCACCAAAAATACATAAATGAAGTAAGAACCTCGAGGTGGAAGGAAAGACTTAAATGATAGCTGAGTCGATAAAGAACAGGAATGATACTGAAGCTGAACTGCCAACACAAACAGCTACAAATTCTGCAGCCCACAGCTACAGGACTGCTGGGGGTGGGGGTGGGGTAGAGGTGGGTGGGCTGAAATATGAATGATAATCTGCATGAGCCAAATATTTCATCACTCAAACGGTGCAACACAAAGTTGCCTGAAGGTGGGCACTAGCGCAATGTTGTGCGGTCCACTCCACATGCGTTCCATAATTCCTAGCTGTTTACGGAGCACAACAAGCTAGCATTAGGCTTCCTTTACCAATGGTGCAATCACGTTTTTAAAACTCTTACATCATGGCAAAAGCCCAATATCAGCAACAAAGTGAAATCCAGTCCGACCCAAATTTGTTTCATTTTTTGCCACAGATGACTGCTAAAAAAGTTAGAAATCAGAGCGATGCGTTCTCACTAAGCTGCGCCCCCCCCCCCCCGCCCTTCTTCAGAGCATGCTGACGCGCTTCTGGGTTTGAAGGCTCTCCCGGGCCATCAAGCCCGGGTTTACTACACAGGACCAGAAACAGAGGCTGCAAAGGCTCGACAGCCTTTATCCGAACCAGTGCCGACATCACACCGATCATGTGGTAAGGTCCGGGCGGCACCGGCTAGGTTGGACCGTCACGAACCAGCGGCGACATCACACTGATCATTTGATAAGGTCCGGGCGGCACCGGCTAGGTTGGGCCGTCACGAACCAGTGCCGACATCACACGGATCATTTGATAAGGTCCGGGCGGCACCGGCTAGATTGGGCCGTCACGAATCTGCAGCAGTCGCTTGAAGCTATGAAAAGCCTCTCCAACTGCTGAAGCCATCCACGCCCCTAAAGATTACGAACTTTGCGGTGAAAAGCTCTAGAAACGTAAATCGACGCATAAAAGTTGACAATTATCGTCCAGGGCGTGTGATTAGTGCCCAGAATAGCTCCCCGCAGTGCGTTGCTGCGCTGAGGCGTCCCCAATACCAGACGCAGCCTACAGGGCCGGCCTGCTTCTCCGATCAGCCTTGCTTCTAGCCTGCTTCTCCTTCTTCTGCTTCTCCGAGATCAAAACAGGATTCGATCGGCGTGGGGAGCGACGGCGAGCGACCGGTCCTCCTGGACAGCGGCAACGACAGACGGCATGCCCTCCCGGCATGCAACCAGAACCAATGCACAGGTGGACAACTCAGGAAGATGGGACCAGTGTGGTGCCACGAGACAGGGGAGCCGCCTTCCTCCCAGTGGCCGCTGTTAAGGTGCTCTGTACTTCGCATTTCGCTGACGTCATCAATTGCAGCTGACGTGTGACATCGTAACGCATCGGGTGTATCGTCAACTGCGAAACAAGATGCCCGGTGAAAGATCCTGTTATTGGAGAGAAAAAAAACAGGTGAAAATACCGGAGCAGGCCCATTTCCATCAAACAAGATTAACCGAGTCATGAAGTAACTTATGAAACGCTGTTTGGTAAGAAAACCTAAATTTGCTGCCGTTTGAATATGATCCTGACGAGCTAAATTATTTTGGTCTTTCTGGACATCGCATGCTTACTAGTATAAACGCGAACACTTACATTGGGTAGCATAATGTCACGCTAAGATTTAGGTGCATCCAAAACCCGCCTTGCGTGTAAGCCCATGATGCCTCTACTGTCAACTCTGGGACAGCCTGTCTTGCTTTAAAAAAAGCAACGTCGGCTTGATCACATCGGAAAATAGCTAGCCGGTCACGGTCTTACAAACTTAGCGATATATCCCCAGTTACTTCGAGATCTAAGTCATTTACAATATTCCATAATGTCGGGCTTCAGGTAGCCGCAATCTGTCCACAAACATGATATAACCCTGATGATTGAGCAACATGTTTGTGAACACACTGATGGTACCAGACTTGTGCTTGACATCGTCGTGGGATCGATTCCGATAGGCCGAATCGATCGTTTTGGATCGATCCGTTCCGATCCGGGATCAATGCGATGGCCGAATCGTTTTGCCCAGAATCGGGTTCAGGTTCGATTTTAGTGGTTGCTCGGTGAAATGTGATTCGGAATTGATGCAAATGGTCTGCGACAAAGGCATGATTGATTCCATTCCATTTCTAAAATGCCCGATTCACAAACTCATTAACACGCGCCCTGGTGGCCGACTAGATACCCTTGGCTCGGGTGGGGGGTCAATTTGACCCCTCCCTGAGTTCTCGGGAACTAAGAAAGCTAGAGGCACCAAATTTACAGGGTGTGTTGATCTGTACGTGAACTAAATTAGGTCACAGTTGAAGGTTCCTAGATCATGACCTTTGGGTCAAATAAGGTCAAACAAGGTCAAGTTCCAGGCTGGTCTCCAAAGTGTCCCCAGAACCTAGATAGCCGTTTCTAAGCAAATGTTCACACGCTCATTCAAGGTCAGGGACCTTGTTTGACCTTTTGAAGGTCAAGGTGACCAAAATCATACAAGATTGTTTTGAATTTTGCATTTGACTAAGCGGAAAAGATTACGCTAGCCAGT
>NW_023596448.1:5244486-5398606 GCF_011947565.3 Pollicipes pollicipes
AGACGTTACTGATCTAATTATAGAGCCCTGAACTAATGAAACAGTTTATTGCAAGATAACTGATCCCATGTGCCTAAACTGCAGTGCGCGCGTCGGTGGCTACGGCACGTTGGCACGATATGCATGCCCATCCCATCTCCTGTCTTACCACGGTGATTGCGGTCTGTGACGTCAGTCCGGCAGCGTTATGCCCATCCCTCTCCTGTCTTACCACGGTGATTGCGGTCTGTGACGTCAGTCCGGCAGCGTCATGCCCATCCCTCTCCTGTCTTACCACGGCGATTGCGCTCTGTGACGTCAGTCCGGCAGCGTCATGCCCATCCCTCTCCTGTCTTACCACGGTGATTGCGGTCTGTGACGTTAGTACGGCAGCGTCATGCCCATCCCTCTCCTGTCTTACCACGGCGATTGCGGTCTGTGACGTCAGCCCGGCAGCGTCATGTCTTCACGGACTCGGTCCAAGTTGGAGGTCCCAAATGGATTCAAAATTATTGGAATCCCAGCAAATTCGAAAAACCGGTTTGGAAATTGAAAGGACGGGTAAATAGCTTTCAAGTTGTTTGAACAATCGACATCATTGTGTTGTGTCGCAAATTGGTACGTATCTCAACTTATCTAATGCTGTTCGGCTTCAAAAAGTTTGATCCGGGAACATAAGCAAGTTGTGCATGAAGCACACTAGACACTACTTCATAAGTAAGCACACTACTTCATAAGCACACTACTTCCTTCAATAGACTTCTCCGACAAAGGGAATCGATAAACAGGACATAGATGTTAATGTCCTCAGGAAAGCCTGTGATACTCATGATTCACCTAGTTACTATTCGTTACCTCTCACCATCCGACTAGAGTGCCGTCGTCGAACTTAGTGATAGTCAAGCTTAAGGGACATGGGTATGATTTGTAATTTGTGGATGCTTTTACAAAAGTTTGTGAGACATCAACCACGGTCATGATGATTTATTACGATTGTATACCATCACCCAAGAGTGTTTTCTTTCTTTTTATTCGATTCGAGTGAAGGAGTGCGGCGGCGGTGGAAGTGACTGGAGCTGTTGTTTGTAGGTCCATCGCTGGACTTTGACTGGACTTTGAGCAAGGACTTCCAGACAAATGCAGCTCTCCTGTCCACGTCGGGCCAGACGGATGACGTCACGCGCGTCTCCAGAGCCGTCCCGGTGACAGCAGATGGTTCAGGGTAGCCTCCAGCTTACCGCCTCCGTGCCCGGTGCGTGCCCACGAAACCGGATAGGCTCCGCCAGCGAGCAGAGAGCCATTCTCATCTTCTTTGCCGCTTGTGCTTGCAATGCTGTGAATGTTTGGCTGTATTCACAAGTGACTTATTCAACAACAAAAATCCGAAAGAGTAGAAGGAATGAAGTCAAGTATTTCCACCTAACGCCCACAGGCGACATGCTACAGTTCAGACACATGGATCCAGGAACCGCTAGCTTGAAAGTTCAAAGGCATGCAGATTTCATTGCATTATGCCCTGTGATCTGTACATGCGAGACGACTGTCCGCGCTGCTCCCATCGGTAGTCATGAGCGCTGACAGCAGGGTCTGTGGACCACATTTAAGCCTGCCCGAGTCACGTTTGCGATGCGGTAGCCGCATGTGTGAGCTCTGGTTTTGCTCCCCCGCGGCGACCTCGAATCTCGGCCATCTCCCCAGGCGACCGCGGCACACATCGCCGCCCCAGGCTGTTTGTGGTCGGCCCTGGAGGCGATGACGATGCCAATCTGGACACCGCCGCGCGACACCAATTAGGCGGCGATGTTACGCGAGATGTGTCGACGCGTCATCCCGGCGTGACACGCCAGCCGGCGCCTGTCACGCCGCGTGAGGCGTGACGCGTGATGAGGCCGACAGCGGCCGATACGCCGGTCAGATGCGTGCGGAGGCGGCGCCGCGCTGGCCGAGCCGGCCTCGCAGCGCGGGTCATCGGCCCGGCCGCGGAGTGGCGGTCGGCCCGGGTCAGAGGGGGGGCTGGGCCACCAGCGGAGGAAGCTCCAGGCGCTGCTCGAAGGGACACCACCGACGGAGTTGGCTCCTGTGGCTGCTCTGATGGACACCACTGGCGGAGGCGGCTCCCGTGGCTGCTCTAATAGACACCACCGATGGAGGCGGCTCGCGTGGCTGCTCTGAGAGATACCACTGGCGAAGGCGGCTCCCGTGGCTGCTCTAATGGACACCACCGACGGAGGCGGCTCCCGTGGCTGTTCTGAGAGATACCACCGGCGGAGGCGGCTCCCGTGGCTGCTCTGAGAGATACCACTGGCGGAGGCGGCTCCCGTGGCTGCTCTAATGGACGCCACTGGCGGAGGCGGCTCCCGTGACTGCTCTAAAGGACACCACCGACAGAGGCGGCTCCCGTGGCTGATCTGATGGACACCACCGACGGAGGCGGCTCCCGTGGCTGCTCTAAAGGACACCACCGACGGAGGCGGCTCCCGTGGCTGATCTGATGGACATCACCGACGGAGGCGGCTCCCGTGGCTGCTCTAATGGACACCACCGGCGGAGGTGGCTCCCGTGGCTGCTCTGAGAGATACCACTGGCAGAGGCGGCTCCCGTGGCTGCTCTGAGGGATGATACCACCGGGGAGGGGGCTCCCGTGGCTGCTTTGTCGGATATAGGCCGTCGGCATCGGTGTCGGAGAGCTCGTTAGCTCCATTGCAGCGTATTGTATTCATGATGCAGGCCTCGCCGCTGGAGGCAACAGCAGCAAGGTGTTAACACCAGTACAGAATGCAGGGTTGTATAGCATCACACCGAAAGTTCTCCAGGTGAGAAGGGCTTCCAGTCTGTCCGCACGAGGTCACATGCCCACGGCAGGTTGATGGCAGGCTTCCGTACAATTTGACGAAACTACACAGAGACGTTCTTCCAAAAGGTTTGAAGCTCCTGCTCCTCAGCAATGGCCTCTGCTACTGAGCATCTCTGCTCAGCATCTCTGCCGCAGTGGGCGCTGGTTTTCGCAGAGTCGTTGATTCAGCTCACGTCCGTGGCAAAGAGCACAAGTGGCCGCATTCGTCGGCTCTTCTTCGGTTCCAGCGCACGCCCGACTTTCGAGCCTCCCCCAGCGCCGCGCAAACTTTTGCTGAATCGAGTTGGTTCGTCGCCGACGCGGCACAAACGCTCAGCCGACGGCGCAATAGAATTCAAAGCCTGATGACGGCGCTGGCGCAGCTGGAAAGGCCAGCGCTCCAATTAAAACCTCAGCCGCCGCGCCGGCAGCGCCGCCTGTTCCATTGTGGATGACGTCACAGCTGGCCGATCGTCAGCTGTCGCGCAGAAGAAACGGCAGGTGCCAGACGGTCACGTGACGCCCCGGCACACGGCGTTTCGGCGCATTGGAGCAAACGTATGGTAATGACGATGATTTGGCGCCCGTATTCCCGAAAGTGGTTAATCGATGAGTCGCAGCTCGGCTTACTTTGAAATTTCTTTAACACGCGCTCGGGTGGGGGTTGGTCAAATTGACCCCCCCCCCCAAAGGTTTTCCAGAATGGTTTCCGAACGGCGCGGCGTGGCCGCGCCAAATTTTGCGTGGCTGTAGACAATTGAATAGCGCATCGTTTAGTATCAAAACATTTAGATGTACCTTGTAAGGTCGCTGACCAATGGCAGGTCAAAGTCAGGCCATGCTTTCAGCGAAGTCAGTCTCTAGAAAATCGTTCAATCTGATGCAACAGCGGAGTGTAAACAAAGCCATGCATCTCTGAGATGCTTTCTTAGGCAACACAAATATTCAATGAGCAACTTTCGTTGACCAAAGTCAGGTATGTAGGTCAGACGAAGGTCAAAACCAGCCTGTTTTATTACTCTAGGGCTTGCTGTATGGAATAGTTTGTGGTGCTCGTTTCAAATTTATTTATGGCAGGAACCACATTGTGCATCTTCTATGGACTTTTGGAGGTCAGACTAGGTCACTGACCCAAAATGACCCAAGTCAACATTTTGTTAATATACTGCCTAGCGTAGTCTTTGTCACTCATTCAAACACAAAACTCAGAGCAGTCATGCGGTTTTGGTCACTATGGCCTTCAAAAGGTCAGACAAGGTCACTGACCCTAGATGAGCATGTGACCGTTTTGCTTAGAAAGAGTTATCTAGGTTCTGGAGGCACTTTAAGAACAACTTGGAATTTTACTCTGACCTTATTTGACCGGAATTTCATAACCTAAGAACCTCAAACTTGACCTAAATGAGTTCACGTACAGGTCAACATACTCTGTAAATTTGGAATATCTAGCTTTCTTAGTTCTCGATATCTCAGGGGGGGGGGGGGGGTCAAATTGACCCCAATCCGAGCGAAGAGTATCTAGCCGGCCAGCCGTGCGCGTGTTAAAAGTGAAATTGATAACCAGTTCCATCACCTCAGTTAAGCAGATAGTCACTAGTGATATGACCACAGTGAAATGAACGCGAACGTGAAAAAAACAAGAAGTTCCGGGTACGGTGCAACAAGATGAAAACGGGCCGGTTGTAAACTTGTATATGAAAAATACAACCAAGAGCATTTGATGGCATGAGCGACGCAAAGCAATGTCGCTCAAACCAAGATATTTCTAATATGTCGTCACCTTGGCGGTGTATATAGCCAGTGCTCGTGCAGCAGCAGCGTAGCCAGGAGAGAGCGTTTGGGGTCATGACCCTTCCCCGGGCGGTGGTGGGGCCTCTGGGGCCGAACGCACCATACCGTTTGCTGTTTAGCACGCGCGCAGACTTGTACAACATAAACGACTGTCCCAAGGCATCACAACAGGAAATCCAGTCTAACAGGGTCATCCGAACACGAAAACAGGTCCTCATCGCAGCGAATACGGTCCCATTGACTAAAACGGCGCCTATGATCCAAGTTGGCTCCATCCTGAATGAAATCTTGGATACGTCACTGTCATGCGTAGCCAGTTGGGATGTGTCCGGCTCAAACATGGCTGGTCTGGGATGTGTCCGGCTTAGACATGACTGATCGGATGTGGCGTGGCCGGCTGTGATTGTGACGGCTGCGATTGCAGGGATTTTACGGGGACCAGCGCCCGCGGCGATCGACTGGCTACATTATCGTCTGCCTTGAAATATTCTTTCCTGTCGGCTTCCCTGCTCGCCAAGCCTGAGAAATCAAGATGGGCCCGTTGTGCGTTAGGCGGTATCTTGGCAGCAAGCGAGCGATCAAAGGCCTCCCCGCAAGATTGCCGAAAACATTCCGCCCACGCTCCATTGCCCAACTTTCGGATGTTACCGACATAATTTCAACAAGCCGTGACAGTGAAAAACCATAGCGAGTGCATGGAACACACAGCCAGCATGGGCGACGACCATTTAGAAGAGCAGTGTCCACCTGCCACTAAGCTGACGTGACCTGAGCTGTGGTGTCGAGAGCAGGCCGGTCACCAGGGGTCGCGGATGTCGAGCACGGCAGAACGTGAGTCGGCAAAGCATGAGTCGAGCCGTCGGCAGAGCGTGAGTCAAGCGGTCGGCAGAGCGTGAGTCGGCAGAGCGCCGGATCGAGCGGTCAACAGAGGGTGAGTCGGCAGAGCGCGAGTCGGCAGAGCGCCGGGTCGAGCGATCGGCAGAGCGTGAGTCGGCAGAGCGCCGGGTCGGGCGGTCGGGAGAGCGTGAGTCGGCAGAGCGCCGGGTCGAGCGGTCGGCAGAGCGTGAGTCGGCAGAGCGCCGGGTCGAGCGGTCGGGAGAGCGTGAGTCGGCAGAGCGCGAGTCGGCAGAGCGCGAGTCGGCAGAGCGCGAGTCGGCAGAGCGTGAGTCGGCAGAGTGTGAGTCGGCAGAGCGTGGGTTAGCAGAGCGTGAGTCGGCAGAGCGTGAGTCGGCAGAGCGCCGGGTCGAGCGGTTTCGACCAGTGTCCTGGAATCAGCGGAACCAGAGCACATGACCAATGTCATGGAACCAGCGGAACCAGAGCACACGACCAGTGACGTGGAATCAGCTGAGCCAGAACACACGACCAGTTTCAGGGAACCAAGTTAAGGCTGGCATGCGCGTACTGTACATACAGAACACTCGCTGTGACCACCGCACCAGTGGCGCATGGTTTTCAAAAATCATTCGCAGGGCCTGTGCTAGGGTGATGAAGCTGTTGTAAGCAGTGGTGTTTTCCCCTGATTTGGGCTCTTTTATGAATTACCAAAGAATAATGATCTCGTCACTTCTTCGATTTTGTTGCTCGTTACTCATTGCCCCTGTTCTAGGCTTGTTTTTGCTCGCATTGGTTATGTTTTTCATGAAACTGAATATTTCAGCTGAGGGTCTTCCTGACAGATTGTGAGCTTTGTACTGCGGGTTGAGTGACACGTGGGGCGGCCGCCGCGAGTTTTGGGTTGGGGCGGGGATTTTCAAGGGGGCCTCCTGGACAAATAAGCCTTCTCGCAGACGGCCTCCTGCGCAGTGTCGTATTCCAGGTGAAAGACACCGTGAACACATTTTCCATTATCAAACTTCTGCATTATCATATCCAAGTAAATAAGTGTGTACAGAGGAAAATCTTGAATGGGAAGCTTCCAATTATTCCGAAATGGTTCTTGCCAACCAAAACAGGCCTCCGGTTCCATAAAGAGCCTCCCGATGAACAGAAGGGTCTCCTTATGCAGAACTAAATAATTGCGATCAGGGGTGTCACTCCGCATACTTTGGGGGGGGGGGGCTGAATCCCCAATGCTGACTTGGGCCCCCAATGCTCTTCAGGGCACCCTTGATTCCAGAAATGGAGCCTCCTGAATATAGGGAGTGCTTCATAAAGCAGCACAGGGTCTCCTCGCTTGTAACATGGGGCTCGCGAGCCACCAAAAGGGCCCCTGAACACTACGCTAGACTTCCTGATCTGGCGCATTGGCTACCTTATCCATAAAGGTGACCTAAGAACACAGACAACGTGTCTCTTGATGCAGCAAAGGGTCTTCTAAGACCGATTTATTACTCCCAAGCTCAGTTATGGAGGCCTCCTTGATCTGTATTCTGGCACTTAACGTATAGCTATAATGCCTTTAGTTGTGTAAATAGGGCCTCCAATTTTCTTACTTTGGTTTAAAGCACACTCTTCTCACAGCCCACTGGTGGGGAGAGGGGGGGGGGGGAACAGCCGCCTCCTCAGCCGCCCCTCTTCCCCACCCCCCTACACCCTCTACGCCGCCCTTGGTGGCACGAGCCGTTCCAACTGAGCACTGTCCCAGGCCCCTGCGCCACGGCACGAAGTGCAGCAGCGGTGCGCCGTTCAAAGAAAACGATTACAAACCGCAGAAGAGAGACCAGCTTTATGGGCCGTGTAATCGGAAGCATTCTCTGATAACACTTAGCTGGGACTAAAGAGTACACGCGGTAGCAAATAAAGCCGGGTGCGGTCCGATTGCGCAAGTAATGCGCTTTGGGGATTGAGATTCTGAGGCTTCCAAAATCCACATTGCTTTCTGCACGGCCGGGCAGAACAAAATCAAACGGGCGGCCCGGTAGGATGTCGCTTTGAGGCTCTCCAATCGGGTCCTGCGTAGTCGATAACGATGAGCCTCCGGGTCTCTTGGAACCCGGGGTGGGGGGTGGGGTGGGGGGGGGGGGGGGAGGGAATGGCGTGCCCCCGCTGGCGCAACGAGTTATACTCAAATGCTCAGGTTCAGGTCCACTGTGTTCTGAATGCACCTGGCGAGGTCTGTGATCAGCTGTACGCGCTGGGACCACCCGACGCGTAGCTTCGACTCGTCGGAGGGTGTCACCTGTGCAATCTCAGGTGGTTTGAGATCATCTGTACTGTGCTGCGGTCGAGCGGCGTACTCCCGGCGCACCCCAGATCGCCTGGGGCACCTGAGACGGCCCGGTGCTCTCAGGCCACGCGGCGCGTAGTTCAGCGGCTCCGGGGCAGTATCAGGCAAGGCTGCCTTACACGGGAGCTCGGCGGCGCCATGGGATGCTCGAGTTTTGTGGTCGACCGTCGATGACGATCTTAGCTCGGATAACTGCGCCGGCGGCCTGTAGTGGCAGGCGCCGGCGGCCTGTGGTGCCGGGCACCTGCGGTCTGCAGTGTCGGGCGCCGGCGGCCTGCGGTGCCAGGCGCCGGCGGCCTGCGGTGCCAGGTGCCGGCGGCCTGCAGTGCCGGGTGCCGGCGGCCTGCAGTGCCGGGTGCCGGCGGTCTGCGGTGTCGGGCGCCGGCGGCCTGCGGTGCCAGGTGCCGGCGGCCTGCAGTGCCGGGTGCCGGGCGGCCTGCAGTGCCGGGTGCCGGCGGTCTGCGGTGCGGGCGCCGGCGGCCTGCGGTGCCAGGCGCCGGCGGTCTGCGGTGTCGGGCGCCGGCGGTCTGCAAGGGTCGGGCGCCGGCGGCCTGCGGTGCCAGGCGCCGGCGGTCTGCGGTGCCGGGCGCCGGCGGTCTGCAGTGTCGGGCGCCGACGGTCTGCAGGGTCAGGCACCGGCGGTCTGCAGTGTCGGGCGCCGGCGGTCTGCAGTGTCCGGCGGTCTGCAGGGTCGGGGGCTGGCGGTCCGGCGGTCTGCGGTGTCGCGTGCCGGCGGCCTGCAGTGCCGGCCGCCCGGGCTGTTTACTTCTCCGGCGTGTTTACGGAGGCATCACGCGGCGTGAGGCCTGCGTGACGCCGGCCGACGAATGCCGGCGTCCGGAATGCGCGTCGACGTGAGTGATTGCGGCATGCATTTGTAACTCTTCCACGGATGGGTGTTTGTTCAGATCTGGGGCAAAAATCACCGCTCGGAGGTGCATGAGATTCCGCTCAGAGTGAGCGTTGCGAACTCCACAGCCTGCGGGAGCTTTCGCAGAACTACGGCATCACCCGCTCCTGGGCTGCCACGGCTCGTTGTTCCGGTCATCACAAACACGTTGCATCAAGGCAAGATGCAGTCAGGTTTCTCGAATTCGTGTCCAGAGCCTATTTTCTCGTGACTGATTTCTGTGTGACACAATACCAAGAGAAATGGGAACATTTTGTCCGCGTTTAGAGCTCCACCACGTGGCAGCAACCGAGCCGTTTAAGGCCGGGGACCAGATGTTTGTCTGCATAGCAGGCGGCCATAATTTCCGTTCATGCTTTTATAGGACAAACACACAGCCTACGTTATATGTTTGGTGGTACGTTTTGACAATGGATGGCGGTCTGGCAGCTGAGCAGGGCCGGCAGTGGTGCAGACCGGCGGACGCCGCAGCGCTGCCGCAGATGCAGACGGGCGCACAGGGCCCTGTCCTGGCGTGTCCCGACCGCCGGTCGACACGTGCGGGACCGGCGGGCGCACAGGGCCCTGTCCGGGCGTGTCCCGGCCGCCGGTCGACAAGCGCGGGACCGGCAGGCGCACAGGGCTCTGTCCGGGCGTGTCCCGGCCGCCGGTCGACACGCGCGGGACCGGCAGGCGCACAGGGCCCTGTCCTGGCGTGTCCCGACCGCTAGTCAACACGTGCGGGATCGGCAGGCGCACAGGGCCCTGTCCGGGCGTGTCCCGGCCGCCGGTCGACACGCGCGGGACCGGCAGGCGCGCAGGGCCCTGTCCGGGCGTGTCCCGGCCGCCGGTCGGCACGAGCGGGACCGGCGGGCGCACGGGGCCCTGCCTGGGCGTGTCCCGGCCGCCGGTCGACACGTGCGAGGACCGGCGGGCGCACAGGGCCCTGTCCGGGCGTGTCCCGGCCGCCGGTCGGCACGCGCGGGACCGGCGGGCGCACAGGGCCCTGTCCGGGCGTGTCCCGGCCGCCGGTCGACACGCGCGAGGCCGGCTTATAAGCATCGACAGCCTGCTCAATATCGGCCGCCGGCATTGGCGCAGAAGTGGAGCATGCCTCTATATGGCGGGAGGCGGCCGTCACGTGCGATGCCGCCGGCCGAGCTGGCGATTTATGGAGCCGGCGGCCCCGCAGCCGGCGGAGAGCGGGCGCGCCCTGGCCGCAGACTGATATCTTGTGACGAACGAGCTGCGATTACCGTGGCTGTTCTGGAGTCAGCCGTGTCCGCCCGGACCAGCTTTGCCACGCCGGGAGCCGGCACGACGCTGGGATTCATACGCAGCCATGCGGACGCACGCACGCATGGCATGTACTGCCTCAGACCGAGTGGGTGCCGGGAGTGAAGTGGTCAGGTTGCGCACCTGGGCAACCAGACGCACCGGGTTTGTTTGTTCGCGGTGCCCGCCCTTCCATCCAGGGCGGGCGGCAGGCGAGATGCCCCAACAGCCGAGTACGATGTAAAGCCCCCCAAATTATCTGACTTAAGGGCTGTTCATACATAACATTGCGCAGGGAGGGGAAGGTTTTGATAAGCTGTGAGCGAAATATAACAAGGGGGAGAGTTGGACAGCGTAACATTACACTCGGGTATTGTCAGAAGTTATGCTCAAGCCTTTTCAAATGCTCTAAAACTTACAAGCCGGACATCGTTGACTTCCTCGCGTGACACGCGCGCGCCGTCTCTGCCTCGCACCTCTAGCTCGATTAGGGACCCAACAAACGTCACAGATTTGGTAAGTTACATTTAAAACAGCGTAACCAGGGAGGGATGGGGAGGGGGGGGGGGGAGCTGCCCAACGTAATCAGTGCACAGCGTGGAAAGACGGATTGAAAATTACCAAAAATGTGTAACGTTATCCAAGCACGGCCCTTTACCTGCGGGCCAGGTCAGCAAAGTTAACCTCCCTTCGCGCACATGGGTCAACATCCTGACGGGCAGTGATCACAGATTCTTCAGATACTAGCCTGCCTTCTATGAAGACGCGCGTTGACTACGACCTGACTCACTTTATTTTGAACAGATAAAATTACAGGTGCTTCGAATGCCTGCACTTGCACAGCCAGTGGCCATGTAACGCGTTCGCTCACACTAACCACTGTTGTGCCCTTTCCCAGGTACTGCTCACAAGCGAGACGCCGCGCCCGCCCGCGGCCAGGTGATTGTCAGCGCCCGGTCACTCGCGCTGGAAACACCGCTGGTTAGCGCATGATATACGATGGCGGATTGGCCGGTGGGATGGTGCTCTCGTCATTGCACGTGTGTTGTTCTAGCGTAGTGAATTATCAGTGCCTTGTTCAACGTCGTATTTAGATAATTTCTTGCCTCCTCTTTTCAAAGATGAATTGCAACGTGTCAGAGGCAATGTTAAAACAATCAAGCATTACAAGATCACTGATCATGACTGATTGATACTGACTGGTCGGCACGACCTCACGTTCTCGTGGCGGCCGCGACAGTGCTGTTGATCTTTTGTTTGAGGCTGTACTTCCGGAGAGCCCCGCCCAAACGGCAAATCCAGATCTGCACATCGGGCATGTGGAAACGCATGGAATGAGCCCCGCTACGAATTTAAACATAGTTCCAAATCCCGCATCAATTTTTGGAAACGGCCTTCCCGTACCACAGCTGACGGAGATTACAGGGTCCGACACCCAACATAGATCAGACTTCCTCATGAGGCCATTGGGAAATGCGGCGGCACGACCTCTACAGCTGGGCGCGGAGACCATGCGGCGGCACGACCTCTACAACTGGGCGCGGAGACCATGCGGCGGCACAACCTCTACGGCTGGGCGCGGAGGCCATGCGTCACAGGCAACCGCTGGTTTATCGAAGCGCGTGCAGCACAGCGCCAGCGCTGTGCGGTCTGGTGACGAGAGGACCGGTGCAGGACTCACAGCTGAATGTGAAGGAGCGGCAGTTTGGTCACCAGATGTCTCAGAGCAGTCTCGGGTTTAATCCCGCAATTGTTGGACGCGCAGCGAACTGTGTATCTAGGGACCCCTGAGAACCTTCTGCCTGTGCGCGTGCTGTGACAGCACGAAACAGACGTCAGAGGTCTCTATGACGGACAGCAGAGTAAATATGACATAGTAATTAATGCGTCGCAGTGGTGGGACGCATGGGTCAGATAAGAGGACGCCCACAACGCTAGAAAAGTCCGTGAATGCGCAGCACATGGAGGTATGTCTTCACAGCACATGCGCACCCGGCTCCCTCGTACCTGGCACACAACATCGCGAGCCTCAAACAGCCACCGCACGGGCGTTTTCCAGTTTATTCCGGTTGTAAATTCACTACAACAGAGCGCGTCCATCTTGACAGCACTCAACATCACCCACGCGGGCACAGGGCCTCAAAGCGGCCGCATGTCACTATCATAGGGTGCAGACATGAAAATCACGCCGCCCGCGCTAACGTCTCTTCTGCCAATAATACCGCGCCGCCGGTCGTGATGACGTCACACTCGACCAATGCCGCCGCAGCGTCGGTCCTAGCGCCACACGGCGGGCGCACGGAATGTTCGGCCCGGGTCCGACGCGATGCGCTCCCCCTCACCGACAGGTGCCCTCCTGAGCACGGCCAGCCGCCTGCTGCCGCGGCGCTGGTCTGGCCCGCGTCCCCGACGGCTTCCCGGCACCGCCGCCGGGGCAGAGCGTCACGTCACGTCACCGCGCGCCGTCACGTGCACGCGTCACGGGCGTCCGAAGTCGCCGTTGCCTCCGCTCGCCTGTTGCGGGCGCAACGCCGCGCGTCATCCAACGGCTGCTGGCCCCGTAGCTTGACCGCGCCGGAAGAGTCGGCGCTCCCGCAGCCCTCTCTGTCAGCTGACCCACGGCGGCCACCTGAACCCTGCCGTCTTCTGGCCTCGTGGGGACGTCTATGAAAATAGTGTACAGCGATGATGTGTGTCCGTCGCGGCGCCGCCGTCGCCGCCGCCGCCCGGGCTCAGGTCTCGTGCCCCGCGCCCGGCTCGGTGGCGGCCGGCTGGCAGACCTAGCGGCGTCTGTTGCGCTCTTCCTCTTCGCTCTCGTAGCCCGGACTGCTGGGGCTGTAGGTGGGGCTGGTCGGACTGTAGCCCGGCGTCGTCGGACTGTAGGTGGGACTGGTGGGGCTATACTTGGGGCTGGTCGGACTGTAGCCGGGACTCGTCGGACTGTAGGTCGGCGAGCCCGGCGAGTATGTGGGGCTGGTCGGCGAGTACTTGGGGCTCGTCGGCGAGTACTTGGGCGAGCTGGGGCTGTAGGACGGCGAGGTGGGCGAGTAGGTAGGGCTGGTAGGGCTGTACTTGGGGCTGGTCGGGGAGTACTTGGGCGAGCTGGGGCTGTACGCTGGCGACGCCGGGCTGTACGTGGGACTCGTCGGACTGTACTTGGGCGAGCTGGGCGAATAGCTTGGGCTCGTAGGCGAGTACTTGGGAGAGCTAGGCGAGTAGCTGGGACTCTGCGGCGAGTACTGCGGCGACGTGGGCGAGTAGCTCGGGCTGGTCGGCGAGTAGCTCGGGCTCGTCGGACTGTAGCCTGGTGATGACGGACTGTAGTTAGGGCGAGCTAGGCGAGTAGCTCGGGCTCGTCGGCGAATAGCTCGGGCTTGTCGGCGAGTAGCTCGGACTGGTTGGCGAATAACTCGGACTTGTCGGGCTGTAGGACGGACTCGTGGGTGAGTAGGATGGCGATGTGGGCGAGTAGCTCGGACTGGTTGGCGAATAACTCGGACTTGTCGGGCTGTAGGACGGACTCGTGGGTGAGTAGGATGGCGAAGTGGGCGAATAGCTGGGACTCGTCGGTGAGTAGCTGGGACTCGTCGGACTGTAGCTGGGGCTGGTTGGACTGTAGCTGGGGCTGGTGGGACTGTAGTTGGGGCTGGTGGGACTGTAGCTGGGGCTGGTCGGACTGTAGTTGGGGCTGGTGGGACTGTAGCTGGGGCTGGTCGGACTGTAGTTGGGACTGGTGGGGCCCAGGCTGGGCGAGGTGGGCACGTAGCCGGGCGACGAGGGGCTGTAGCTCGGCGACAGTCCGCCACCGGGGCTGGCTGGCTGCGGAGACCAGCCGGGCGAGTAGCCGGGCGACAGGCCGGACGCATCGCTGCTGCTGCTGGGCGAGAAGCCCGGCCCGCCGGGCGTCATGCCGCTGCCCATGCCCGGCGACCAGACGCTGGCGTACGCCGGCGTCGCACTCTGGTTCCAGGGCGTCATCACTGGCGACATGCCCGAGCCGGGCGTGGCCGCCGAGCCGAAGAACATGCCGACGCCCATGCCGGCGCCCAGCGTCATCGGGATCTCGATGCCATGCTTGCACTTCTCGGCGTCCAGCAGCAGGTCGAAGCACCCTGCCGAGGGTTGCGCCATCACGTCACGGTCAGGACAGCGGGCTGCGGCGGCTATAGCCACGAACTAACCACGACGGCCAACGCGCCTTGCCACATATTTCCGTCCAATTCACACCTACATAGACTTCACACATTTGGCCGCCTTTCCCACGCCGTTTACTAGGGTCAGACTGCTAGACTGCTGGGCCAGGGTGTTGGACACTGCTCCTAAATTTCTCTGGTCTTCTCCCAGACATGCCTCCCCAAAAACAAACAAACACACAGTTTTAGGCGCTGGTGATGGGTCAGGTGGACGTCGCGCGGCCATACAGCTCTCCGCCAGAAGCGGCTTCAGCCGCGGTGTCAGCTCCCACAGCATTGGCCAGGTGACGGCCGGACAGGTCAGGCCAGGGCCCCACACTCTGCGTCAGGAGCTCGGCCCGGACGCGGCACCGACCGCAGCGCACGCCGAGGCCGGCAGCCGACGCCGGGGCCGGCAGCCGACGCCGGAGCCGGCAGCCGACGCCGGAGCCGGCAGCCGACGCCGGGGCCGGCAGCCGACGCCGGGGCCGGCAGCCGACGCCGGGACTGGCAGCCGACACCGGACCGGCAGCCGACGCCGGGGCCGGCAGCCGACGCCGAGGCCGCAGCCGGCGCCGGGACTGGCAGCCGACGCCGGAGCCGGCAGCCGACGCCGGAGCCGGCAGCCGACGCCGGGGCCGGCAGCCGACGCCGGAGCCGGCAGCCGACGCCGAGGCCGGCAGCCGAGCCGGAGCCGGCAGCCGACGCCGGAGCCGGCAGCCGACGCCGAGGCCGGCAGCCGACGCCGGAGCCGGCAGCCGACGCCGAGGCCGGCAGCCGACGCCGGGCCGGCACAGCCGACACCGGGA
Source organism: Pollicipes pollicipes (assembly GCF_011947565.3). Classification (NCBI taxonomy): domain Eukaryota; kingdom Metazoa; phylum Arthropoda; class Thecostraca; order Pollicipedomorpha; family Pollicipedidae; genus Pollicipes; species Pollicipes pollicipes. Next base: position 5,259,404 of record NW_023596448.1, read on the forward strand.
CCGGCAGCCGACGCCGGGGCCGGCAGCCGACGCCGGGGCCGGCAGCCGACACCGGGACCGGCAGCCGACGCCGGGGCCGGCAGCCGACGCCGGGGCCGGGAGCCGACGCCGGGGCCGGCAGCCGACGCCGAGGCCGGCAGCCGACGCCGAGGCCGAGGCCGGCAGCCGACGCCGGGGCCGGCAGCCGACGCCAACGCCGGCAGCCGACACCGAGGCCGAGGCCGAGGCCGGCAGCCGACGCCGAGGCCGACAACCGACGCCGAGGCCGGCAGCCGACGCCGGGGCCGGCAGCCGACGTCGGGGTCGGCAGCCGACGCCGGGGCCGGCAGCCGACGCCGAGGCCGGCAGCCGACGCCGAGGCCGGCAGCCGACGCCGAGGCCGGCAGCCGACGCCGGAGCCGGCAGCCGACGCCGGAGCCGGCAGCCGACGCCGGGGCCGGCAGCCAACGCCGAGGCCGGCAGCCAACGCCGGGGCCGGCAGCCAACACCGGGGCCGGCAGCCGACGCCGGAGCTGACCCATTCCGGCGATAATTGCTCCCAACATCTTCGCAGCGCGACCGTTAGTGTCTGTCATCATTAGCTTTAATGACATCAAAGCTTCGTAGAGCATTAGGCGCCCGCGCCGGCCATAAAATTACGCAGAGAATTCGTTCGCACACGATTTCCCACACCGGAAGTTCACCGCACGCAAGGGATGGCCACCAATAATTTTGCGCGACTGTGATTGCGTTAACACGCCTACGTAAGGCAAGATGGTAATGTAAGCTTAAACGTGCGAACAGGCACGCTTATTTTTGGAGTAAACAATTTATTTATCAAAGACTCGATTACGGAGCGTGAACAAACTTCAGTCAGTCGACATCCGGGGCCACCAGAAAAAAAACATTTCATCTGAGCCACAGGAAGCTACATCAACGCCTCGCCCGAATTGCAAAAGCGGAATATAATTTGATCAAACCATGACGATTGAGACTTGCTTCTACTTACGTGTATTTGTGCCATACAATTTCATACAATATTATAGATGCATTCGATGAGAACCTTAGCCTCACCCCTCTCCAGCTGACATAACCCCACTCCAGGTGGCCTGACCCTTCTCCAGCTGGCCTAACCCCACCCCAGCTGGCCTGACCCCACTCCAGCTGACCTGACCCCACTCCAGTTGACCTAACCCTTCTCCAGCTGACCTGACCCACTCCAGCTGACCTAACCGCACTCCAGCTGATCTGACCCCACTCCAGCTGGCCTGACCAAACTACAGCTGGCCTGACCCCACTCAAGCTGACCTGACCCTTCTCCGGCCGATCTGAACCGAGTCCCACTGACCTGTGCCCACTCCAGCCAGCTGTCCGACCATGATCTTCTCGGAGACACCCCGGAGCGGGTCGACCTCGGCGTGGGCTGCCGCGTCCATCAGCACGTCCACAGTCTCCTCGAACGAACACCTGGCGGCGCACGGCACGGTCACCACCCGCAGAATAACTGCGCGTCCCTCAGCGCGTCCACCCAAGACTCGCATGTCGCCCCCACCAGCTGGGCCTTCTATTCCTCAACTGCACACTTCCCACACGGCGCAAACAGATAAGCATGGTCGCAGGCATCGTCCATGACGCAACAAACCTACAATCAGACGTAAAACGCATTAGACAAGTGGACAAAGCGATGCCTTCGCTCAGCCATCGACGCGAGCGGGCAAGAAAGGACGAATAAGACCACGGACGCCCAGACAAACGCGACGACCAACAATGACCAACACAGCCCAGACCGGAACGTGCCAAGGGACACAAGTGCTCGACACCGGCCCGAGCGGGCACCTCAGGGATCGCGGGCGCCGACAGTGGCCGGCCGGCCGGCCGGGGACTGACCTCATGAGGGCGCCCGTGTCCTGCCGGTTGATGCCGTGTCGCGTGATGGCCATCAGGTGGCCCTTGGAGGTCATGACCTCGCACAGCAGCGCCAGGTGGCGGTAGTTGACGTAGAGGCCGTAGAACTGCAGCACCGTGTTCATTTCCTTCTCGATACACTTGCGCACGGCCTCGATGCCCATGACGGAGAAGATCTCACAGATGTCGTTGGAGAAGGTGCGCACGGGGTCGACATCACGCTCGCTCAGCACCTGTGCGCAGGGAGGCCGGTCAGACGGATACGGACGGCCGCCGCCCCCGACGGCCCACCAGCCGCGGCACGAGCAGAGCCCACCGGCCGCGGCACGAGCAGAGTCCGCCAGCCGCGGCATGAGCAGAGCCCACCAGCCGCGGCACACAGGTTTGTTCTTCCGTACCATCGGCACTTTTGACTATCATACATCCGGAAAGTAATGTGCAACACCACTGCAATGCAATACGCTGGCAGCGTTGAGCACTGCGCGCTGTGTGCCCCTGTATCTGGTGACTGGACGGGAGCGAGGCGGGCCGAGCGGGTCTGACCAGCGGCCAGTCGTGGCAGCGGGGGCGGCTGGGCAGCCGGGCCGATGCAACAACCGAATAACGAGGACACCGGCCCGCCGCGGCTCAACCAAACGGCCAATACAGCCGCTGCCGACCGGGACACCAGCGGCCACCGCTGCGCCCAAACACCGCCCAAACAGCGGCGCCGACAGCCCGAGCGGCCGTCCCGTCACAATGCCGTGACATTGCCGAGCCGGCGCGCATCACAGGAGCGTGCCGGCCGGGCGGCCGCCCTACCGGCCGCACTCAGCACGGCACCAGCCACACTCGGGGATCACGAGCTTCGCCACCCGCCCCCTGGACTATGCAGCCCCCTCTCAGGACCACGACCCGCTCTCAGGGACGCCACGCCCCTCTCCCGGAGACATCGTCCCGCCTCCCGGCGGGACTGTGTCCCTCACCCCAACGACACTACGTCCTTCCTGCCGGGGGCACAGAGCACCGCTTTTGTTGTTGATTGGTGTTTTCGGGCGCGCCGACTGCAGCGGTCATTTGGCGCCCAACTGGCGCCCAGCGGTCATTTGGGCACAGAGCACCGTGCCTGACAGCACCGCCAGGGCGCCGGGCAGCACCGCGTCCGCCCTCCTCACCTTCATCAGCGACGTGCCGTCCGTCTCCAGCAGCCACTCGGCGATGTGCTTGAACTCGCCCGTCTCCGTGATGACGATGCGCTTCTTGTTCTCCGTCGACGGCAGGTGCATGTACACCTTGCTGATGGACTCGATGCCCTGTCGAGCGGGGGCGGCCGTCATGACACCGATCAGCCGCAGCGAGCGGGTCGGGCAGCCCGGCCTGACAACGGCAGGTGTCACCACGCGGCGTGACCACAATCAGCCGCAGCGAGCGGCAGCGGGCAGCCCGGCCTGACAACGGCAGGTGTCACCACGCGGCGTGACCACGATCAGCCGCAGCGAGCGGGGGCGGGCAGCCCGGCCTGATATCGGCGGACGTCGCCTGGCGGCGCGCTCCGCCATATCACGTCCCGGAGAAAGCCGACTGATAGAGACCAACAAAAGGGCCCGCAGAGCCTGGAGAGTCATGTTGAGCGGCCACTCCCCTGCAGTCATGCTGCTGTGCCGTGACTCACCTCTGGAATCATGCCACTCAGTCCGACTCGCCTGCCGACCCGTCACCGAGATGCGACCACCCACCTGCAGAGTCATGTCGCTGAGCATGTTGGCCTCGATGCAGCGGAGGAACATGTCGTCCTCCATCTTGTCCATCTGCTCGTCCTCGTCGGCGAACTTGGAGTCGTCCGAGTTCATGATGCGGATGCGCAGCACCAGCTTCTCGGCGTTGTCGTCATTGAAGATGCAGTTCAGGTCGTCGCCAAAGCCGGCGTTGATCTTCTCAGAGATCTGCTCCATGGTCAGCTTCTTGTCTGTGGCCGGCAGCGGGGTGGTGAGGCGGCGCGGGCGGACAGCAGGCGTCGACACAGAACAGAGCTGCTCGCAGTCCAGACAGCCAGTTTTCGGCACCAAAAAAGGAAGCTGACTGGCATTTGATAACAGTTTCGGCAAACCCGGCACAGCCATGATCCATCGAATTATCGTGAGGTTAAATTTGGCAGAAATTTCTTCGTCAATCAATAATTCCTTCATTAACATTAAAATCAGAAGTGAATGCCGCACCTCACTGCTACTTGGTAGTCATATAAGGCTCAAGCTTTGACAGCGATGATTTCGAGTCCTTTAATGATCACCGACGCAAACATACATCCCCATTCGAAGCAAACATGTCACGAGCTGACATTTACCGCCGCATTTCGTTGGACCGCACTAAAAAATCTAACAACACGAGTCCACACACATGTCCACAGAGAGATGAAAATTACACCCATACTTTGTTTACCTGCCTTAAGACACCTCTTTTTTGCCACTGGCGCGAACAAAAACAAGCCGCAGCAACACCAGAGGCCGGACCGAGCGCGCGCGGTGACGGCAGCCGCCCTGGCTGGCACTCACCAGTCATCCGCTTGCGGTCCAGCTCGATGCGCAGCAGCCAGGGCGAGATGCGGGTGGGGTCGAAGTCGGGCATCTCGTAGTAGACGTTGACGAACTCCTGGTCCTCGGCGATGACCGTGTTCTGCGGGTCGGGGTCGTAGTAGATGGCCGTGTTGGCCGTGACCTTGCGCAGCGTGGTGTGCTCCAGCCGACACAGCACGTTCTTGGCCTTTTCGGCGTCACGCGCGCTGGCGCCCGTCAGGAACACCGTCAGCGACGGCGCCTTCGGCTTCTTGCTCACGTTGATGATCTCCTTGAGGCGCGGCACGCCGAGTGTCACGTTCTTGGACGACACGCCGGCGAAGTGGAATGTATTGAGCGTCATCTGCGTGGCGGGCTCGCCGAGCGACTGCGCGGCCAGCGCGCCCACCATTTCGCCCGGGTTGGCCATGGCCTGGTGGAAGCGGGTGTCGATCTCGCCGATCAGCCACTCGAACGCCTCCGAGCTGAGCCGGTACTCCTCGGCCACCCGGCGCGTGCACAGCGTCGAGCGCACTAGGCACGAGAACAGGATGGTGGCGTTGGCGTTGGCCGTCTTCGAGAGCTGGTCCTCGCCGCGCACCACCACGCAGCGCGACAGCAGCGTGCGCACGCCCTCCAGCACCTTCAGCGGACTCAGGTCGGTCGGCTCCGTCTTCTTGATGTGGAAGATCTTCTGGCCGTTCCAGATCATACGCTCCAGGTTGCAGGGCAGCACGACGCGGCTCTCGCCGGTGGGGAAGATCTGGCGCAGCTCCTGCCGGTCTCGCGAGAGGCTCTCCCACTCGCGCTCCAGCTCGCCGATCATCTCGCCCGAGCCCATCAGGTCACGCACGATGTCCTCCTGGAAGACGCGCCGCAGGTGCCGCTCGTTGGTCGTCTCGAACTTGAACTTGCGCCGGAACGCCGCGTCCGACAGCTTGATGGTGGACAGCGACTGGAACTCGACGAACTCGCCGGCCAGGCCGTCCTCGCCGTAACGCAGCTGCACCAGCTGCGCCACAGAGTTGCGCACGGTGCCGTCGTAGTTGACCATGACCGACTCCATGGCCTTGATGAGGCGCCGCTGGATGTAGCCCGTCTCGGCCGTCTTCACGGCCGTGTCGATCAGACCCTCTCGGCCGCCCATGGCGTGGAAGTAGAACTCGGTGGGCGTCAGGCCGGCCAGGTACGAGTTCTCGACGAAGCCTCGCGACTCCGGTCCGTAGTCGTCCTTGATGAAGTGCGGCAGCGTGCGCTTGCGGAAGCCGAAGGGGATCCGCTTTCCCTCCACGTTCTGCTGGCCCACGCACGCGATGACCTGAGAGATGTTGATGGGCGAGCCCTTGGAGCCGGCCACCACCATGGCCTTGAGGTTGTTGTACTCGCCGAGCGAGTTCTTGGCGGAGGCGCCGGTTTTGTCACGCGCATCGTTGAGGATGCGGTTGACGTGGTTCTCGAACGTCTGTCGCAGCGTGTTGCCGGGCGTGGGCTCCAGCTCGTCGTTGTGCGCCTTCTCGATCACCTGGATCACGTCCTCCTTGGCCTTGCGGATGGTGTTCTGGATGTCGGAGTAGGTCTCCGGGTCGGAGATGGTATCGCCGATACCGATCGAGTGGCCCTCGTACAGCAGCCAGGCGTTCACCACCGACTGGATGTCGTGGTAGAAGTGGCCGCAGATCTCGTGGCCCAGCTCCAGCCAGCAGATGTGCAGCAGCGAGCCGGCCGATGCGCCCAGTGACTTCTTGCACAGAATGCCCATGATCAGCTCGCCGTTGTCGACGAGCACCTTGGTGTCGCCGGGCGAGATCCACTTGTACGGGCCGTGGTCTTCGTCGTCCGGGTGCACCGAGTGCGTGCGGATCATGTTTACGTTGCCCGGGATGATGAGCGAGAACAGCTGCTTGCCGGTCCACAGCGGGCGCGGCTTGAGCACGGCCGGCACCGGGATCTTGCCGTCCCACGTCGGCAGGAACATGAGCAGGTTCATCATCTCCTCCTTCTCCAGGAACACGTCGCGCTTGGTCATCTTGCGCACGGCCGTCAGCGTGTCCTGCACGATGCCCATGACGGGCTTGTTGGACTGTGGCGTGACGATCATGCGCGGTGTCACGTGCATGTTCTCGATCTCGGCGCGCGTCTCCATCGACTGCGGCACGTGCAGGTTCATCTCGTCGCCGTCGAAGTCGGCGTTGTAGGGCGATGTGACACTGAGGTTCATCCGAAACGTCGACCAGGGAAGCACCTTGACGCGGTGGCCCATCATACTCATCTTATGCAGCGTCGGCTGCCGGTTGAAGATAACCAGGTCGCCGTCGATGATGTGCCGCTCCACCTTGTAGCCGCACTGCAGGTGCAGGTCGGATGGCTTCGGGTGGAAGCGCAGGTCAATGCGCTCGCCGTTGTCGCGGATGATGTACTTGGCGCCCGGGTACTGGTTGTTGCCGCGCTTCACCAGGTCCTGCATCTTGTCGATATTGAACGGCGTCACGATCTCCGGGTAGGTGAGGTTGAGCGCGATCGACTTAGGCACGCCCACCTGGTCGATGCGTAGGTTCGGGTCGGCCGTGATGACGGTTCGCGCCGAGAAATCTACTCGCTTTCCCATGAGGTTGCCTCGGATGCGACCCTCCTTGCCCTTGAGGCGCGCCTTGATGGCCTTGAGCGGGCGACCGCTCTTCTGCATGGCGCGCGGCAGACCCGGCATGTCGTTGTCGGACAGCGTGGCCACGTGGTACTGTAGCATCTTGTGATTCTCGAGGATGATGTGCGCGGCGGCGCCGGCCGCCTCGTTCTTAATCAGCTCGTTGTTGGCCTTGATGATGTCGGCCAGCTTGTGCGTGAGGTCGTCCTGGTTCTTGGCCGAGCCGAACATCATGACGGCCGGCCGCACGCAGAGCGGCGGCACCGGCAGCACCGTGATGATCATAAAGTCGGGCCGAGCGAACTTGAAGTCCATACCGAGCAGGAAGCACTCCTCGTCCGAGATGTGCTTGAAGATCTCGTAGACGCGCTCGGCGGTCAGGTTGATCTTCTTCTCCTGCGAGTCCTCGTTGACGTGCTTCCACTCGGCGGTGAGGTCGAGGCCCGAGCGGCGGATGCGCGGCTGGTACCGGCCGCAGCCGCCGTGGCCCTTCACCTGGCCCGGGTCGTCGCCGCCGCCCTCCTTCTGCAGGTCCAGCTCGTCGCCGCCCTCGCAGATGTTCTTGCCCTTGCACAGGTCGTACACGTGCGTCATGCGCTTGCGCGGCTGGCCCTTGGACTTGAGCACGATTTCCTTGATCTTGGGGTTGGTCGGTGTGACGAGCAGCTTGGAGCAGTAGAAGCAGACGCAGCGCAGGATCTTGATGCTGGTGGTGAGGAAGCCCGGGTGGAAGACGGGCTTGGCCAGGTCGATGTGCCCGAAGTGGCCGGGGCACTCTGTCATGTTGCCGGCGCACGTCTGGCAGCGCGAGAGCCGGTCAATGACGCCCTGGCGCGGGTCCATCAGGCCGCCCAGCTTGGGCCGGCCGCCCTCCATCGTCTCCGGGTACTTGATGCCGCCTTCGGTGACCGACATGCGGCGCAGCTCGTCCGGGCTCAGGATGCCGAACTGAATCCGCTTGATCTCGCGCAGAGGCGCCTTCGAGTCTCCCGACGGCACGGCCATGGCGGCGCGGCTGGGGCGCGGCTGGGGCGCACCGCGCGGTCACTGGTCTGGAGCACGCGCTCTGCAACAGGCCGACGCGCCATCAGCGTGAGCGCGGGAGCGCCGCCACAAGCACGGCGGGGGTTCACGCGTAAGTTGCCGTAATTTCAGCACCATATGCTAGACTGGTCCACACGCCATTTGAAAACCACCAGGGCATCAAGTACTGCAGTAAGGGAGAGTTTCCATATATCAGCACTGATTACCACCGATAACCATTGACTTTATACACCCATTATGCTCAATGACTTCAGATCACCAGCAAACCTGCACATAAAATGCACCTCCGTGCACTTCCACAACACTCCACCACACATAAGTGTCAAATTAGATTTCGTGATTGAAATGAGTGCTGAGATATATAGCATATGGTTCCAAAGTCTCCGTGGAAACACTGGTTAGCCAACACCAGCTGGCAGGTGACCGGCACTGCCCACCAGCACTGCACCTCGCCTTGTTATGTCAATGTTCGGATATGGACATGATGGTAATACCACATGGCATGTGCCCTGTGATGTGGTAGGCCTGCTCATCAGCAGGCCCAAAAGCAGGCTGCTTCAACACCTCTGTCAAAATATGGGAAGCCAACATGCTCTAGCCATCTCACACTTGTATACTGTATACACATCAGTGTAACATCATGTCACCACATGACTTTGTCTGCCAGCCAAGGTATAATGCTTCTTGGCAATGTCATACTGCGGTGAGGAGGCAGTACCTGCTATATGATGCCACTTAGTCTGGACCCCGTCTGGCCTTCTTTGGTACAATGCTATTCAATCTACAACCCCCCTGTCAGTATTGGGATATGCAAACCAGTATTTCCCCCCCCCCTGCCCACAAAAACATATTCTCTGTCTTGGCTCTGGACACATTGTGTATAAACACATAACTGGGGGCCATTTGCGAGTTACCTGGATTTACAACACAGCTGTGGCCACATAAATAGGCTTCAAACAACAGGAAACATCAAAGTTGGTCCCACCATCCATGCACTACCAGACTAAGCCTTTCCTACCTCATGGAACAGTTACAATGCACGTGGACATACAGGCTTTCAGCCCTCTTCTCGATGACTATGCTGTTCACAATTTTAAAAAAAAACATTTTGGCATAATATACAGCCAAACCAAACCAGAATGTTATGCCCTCTCCCCCCATCATGGCTTGATTTTAGAACATAAAAAACTCTCATGACTTGCATAACTTAATTTACAGGCAACCCCAGTATGCACCACAACACACCCAACACATCTCAAAAACATCAACACACCAAATGCATCCATATCAAAACCACACCTGACGACAGATGAACATGTGTCACCTGCAGCTAGATAGACTGCAGCCTATATTGATACTCGATTCAAACCACTTTTGTTCCATTGGCCAGCGTTATAATTCTGTAACATCTGTGTGAATTTCAGTATTTGTGCTTAGTTCTAAAGGTTAGAGCACTTTCACAATAAAACTTTGTTAATTATGGAACGTACCCACCACAAAGATTGCAGCGCATGAAAACTGGTTTAATAACAAGCACAGCCAACAGTACAAGTTTAGCAACCCAGTGCAGCATCACCAACAGGCCAGGTAATTACAAGCTTCTCAGCACACTCATATCAGGTTAATCTAAAGCAGTACTGGGGACTGCAAAAGTAAAGAGCAAAAAGGAAGCATGCAATTTTGACCACATTCAGGGTTTTCAAATGGCTTTTGCACCCGAAATGGTGTCTTGTGACAATGCTTTTCATCTGTCGATCAAATATCATACATCAATAACATTGAATGTCACAGAGATCAAAATGTCATGGAAAGAAGCACTACTGACAAGTTATGAAGGAATGCCACTTCCAAAACAAGCCACAGTGATCATAGCCTGCAGTGGAACATTCTACATTTCCCAGCTAGAAAGTTAATTACTAAGACCTTTTCTGCTGTGGCTCCACCAGTGCACCATAATACCAAGCCTTTCACAACACTATCACTGGGCAGTTGGCACTTGACAAAGCCATGAATAACCTATGGCCAACTTAACACTTGACAGCACCAGTGAACACTAGCCTGGCACTGATCACACTGCCTTGAGATTGCCAAACATCATAATCTTGTCCGCAATGACATCTCTACTCTGCATTTTGTTGACAAGCTAGTTGCATATTATGACACCCATCTTGTGGTTCTAATCAAAGCGCACAATTTCTGCCTGACATGTGCCTTCTAGCATTGTATTCTGCAAAGCTTTATGCATGGGAAAGAGTGCAAGCACCTGTAGTTATCTATTGTCCCATGCGCCAGATGGGCAAGCCAACTTTGGTGTTTGTCTAATGCTATGTGTTCTGTAATATTGCACAAGAAACTATGTCACACTACTATATCATCAAAGTTGCTGCTTATGAGCGCACAAAAAATGACTGCTGAATGATTTCTGTCAAATGACAGCATACTTCAATACAGGATTTTCCTCCCTTATCTGTACCTTTAGAATGAATGAATTTCTAGGATCAGATCTCACACTAAGCAGTGCTTCTGTGAGCCCTGACCCTTACCATTTCATTACACAATTCCAGCTCAATGGCAGAATTTTGTGGCCAAAGTCTCAACAAGCTACAATGCTTGGCACAGTCTATCCCACACACTGACATCATCTGACCTTATGCCACTGCCACCACCTGCGTGACACACCTGCCAAGGGAAAATAGTGAACACCTACAATGACTTAACCCACTCTGCCATGGGTGCGTGGATCAGAATGGTGCTCTATCTGGTGAAATGTGGATGTGTGAAGTGAAATTTTGGGACATAAGTTCCTCTGAGAGAATGCACACATTATGCAAATATGGCATATATGTAATATGTGATATAACAGATAGGAGTGACAATTCATCGAGACACAGGCAGCCTGAAGACCAAACAAACTACATTTGTCATAAATGTGTTATGGCTGTCTTTTTGACTGCAGTCTTATGCTGATACGCTATGGATGAAACCAATCATGCTACAACCCTGTAGCTGGAGATCAACCAATTAAATCATGGTGCTCAAACAAAACTTTTAACAATATTATATATAAATATAATATATATTTTGCACACACTAGCTTCTCCTGTTTGACTGAACAGCTTGACCAGCCATAAACAACCACACAACATAAGTGAATGGCCACATGATGGCTTTGAAACCGCCAGATTTCATTTTTCAAATGGTGAAATACTTGATGCATTATGCTTTATATATGGTGACTTGATGGAATCAAAATGTTGGATGGTAAATTGAATGTGATTCTGACCTATCTCGAGCAGAGCTGTAAGGTTAAGCAGCATCTAAGATGCACAAATTCAATCATGCGGTTAATGTCGTATCTGCCCCAGGCGTAAAACCACCAGCCGCAGCTCCCAGTAGAAAAGTTGCCTGCTCCTTCTAAGGCATGATTGGAACAATATGTTTAATAATATTCACTAAACACACTTTCATAAACATAAAAAATAATTTGATACCTAATATTTTGATATCATATTTTGTCAGCTGGGTGGTCACCCTTTGAAGAATGAGTTAACACATTTCACACCATTTCATGAGGGGCTATGGATTATGCCACATACAGTTGCACCCAGAAACAATGATGCAAACATGATCAAACCTTCACTTACAAAAAGTCCAAAGATGCAAAATTTGCCCTCAATGAGAATGCACACCCCTACCCTAGCCACAATGTATGATGAGAAGACAGCTGTCACCAACCTTCCAGGTTCAAAGTCTAAACAGACTAATGGTCCCTACACGAAACTCAACTGTGTTGCTCAGAAAAATGCCAGCATGTTGATTTGTAATAAATCAATAGTGGGGCGCTTAGCCTTAGCGCTTTCACAGGCATCAAATTCAAGCTAAAACATTTTGACAAGTGTGGCGCGGCCGACGGATGGAGGCGACAGATCATCATGACAGACATCGAAGCTAAGAACTTTCAACATAAACATGCTCCCACAAAATACTCATTGCATACGTCATCAGTCGTAAACAACTTCAATTTGCATCATACATGCGGTGAAAACGTCAGTAATACCGCGCCCCTGCGTACCTCCACGCCGCACCAATGGCGAACAACAGCGGCTGCGCCAAATGTGTCGTCTTATATACCCTCGACCAAGGTTGCGTCTATTGATTCGTCACTATGTTGTGCAATATTCACTTCTATTTATCCGTCACTATGTTGTGCCAATTCCCGCCGGTCAAGTGAATCAGTCAATAACAGTCACACTGAGATGGTCTTTTTAATCCATGAAAGTATTTGCACAAGAAAACGTCGCTACCTCCATCTTGCGTTTTCTCAAAATTGGTGCATTTGGCCTGTGCCACTGGCGTAACGAAGCACAACTCGCGAACGCGTACGTTGTAGTAGGAGCGGATCCAGGTTTTCGTCAAGGATGGTCACGCAAAATTGTGGGTCCCTAGAGGTAAGGGCCCCCTCAAAAAATATACTTGCATTCCGGTAGGTACATTTTGAGACATAGAATATAACAAATATATATATATATATATATATATATATATATATATATATATATATATATATATATTGACGCCAAAAACGACCACAAAATAAACATCGTCATTTATTATCGTAATAAGAAATATCTAACTTTTTATGAGAAACAGCCCAGACAAACACGACAAGCTAAAATGCACCAATGTAGTGCATCAATTCAAATGCAACATCGAAGGCTGCAAACTTCGTTTCATACACTACATTGGTGCTAACACAACGACTCTCTCACGACGACTGACAATGCACTTACGTGACGGGGCACCTCTGGACCACGTGCGACATGAACACGATAGGACTTTGACGGGACAACAACGGACAGACAACACTGGCATTTTACAGACGTGCAACGACAGAAGATGCCTTCAAATTTGGGAAAGTATGCTCATTAACGAACTCTCTCCAGCCCTAAACAAACAAATTCTTGCACAACTCTTGAATTATTAGGTGGTGGGCGGTGAGCATTATTGATGCGCATATGTATCAGTGAGCACTTAATTGACATTGAGGAAATAGTGTTATCATTGTGTCTTTGTAGTGTTCCCATTATAAGTGCATCTTACATGCATCAAAGGGAAAATAGGATTCTGTCTTACTTCAGTTAGCCATACTTCATTTATGTTCTCCGTACCAAAATATGTTTTTCAATAACAGTGGACAATTTTTTAACCTTTAAGACCGAAAACATATTTCTTGCGCCATTCAGTCTTCTCCGACCATGAGATAGGATTTCGAAACGTTAGTATGTAAAAAGCGACGGATGTATGGGTAATTTTGTACGAACCATCTTCAATCTAAGCCATAATGCCAAGTCAAAAGCCGAGAAACTAGAACAATGTGTTAAAAAGCTTGACAAAGCTGAGTCAGCATTATTTTTAATAAAACATGTATAAAAGAAGGGATTCTGCCAAAATACTATATATATATATATATATATATATATGTATATGTATATAAAAGGCCAGTTTACTGTGTGCAGCCCTTTACAGCTAGGCGTGCTACGCATGTCTATACAAATAGCTCATTCAGGCTCTACAGATCATGTTAAATCATGTAATTTTGAAGTTAAGTATTTCGGAACAGCAGGCAAAATTAATTCGAGTTGGCTGTTAAAACCTATCAAAACCAAGCACGAGCTTGACTCCTAGCCTATTTTCATGTAGCCGGATGGGCGATATAATCAACTGATGGTAGAAAAGTAGTACACAATATTCTAGCATCCAAAATACATTAAGTAAGTGATGCACTACTATAATACGTGTCCCACACTCAATAGCCAATGGAAATGGTACGTACGATGTCGGCGGTGCGTAAAATCACGTTCGACAATTGCGTGCAAAGAAGTCATCGGCGCATATCCGACTGCTGCTCCAGGGCGAATGCACCGAGACCAATAGGGGCGGGACCTGAGCGACCGTGGGTGCCGCAGGAGGCCAACAATCTGGTCCCCGTAGACAAGTCTAGGGTCCTCAAAGCAAGCAAAAGGAGCGCAAGACTAAGGTGGTGGGCCCATGAACGGCCGGTAGTGTCCTGGCAGGCTGACATGTAAGGATCCGGCCAGAGCACAGTTCCCTTTGAGCAAAGGGTTTTACCCAAGACCATGAGTTAATACCGCTGTACGATCAAGAGTGCACGGGCAGACTAACAGAGAAAGCCTCGATAGGAGCGAAGAGTCCTCCACAAAGGAGATCAAAGGGAAGGAGCCCTCGATCAAAATAGAGGGCCTCTGAGCGTCGAGTGTCTCGGTGCCTTATCTTATAAGCACTTCAGCAACAGCACAAGGCCCCCCCCCAAGCAAGTCGAAAGAACCCGAGACTTTTATGAGGGCCCCGAGGACCCCGGAAAAAGCGTGTAGAGCTTTTCGGGCAAATGGGAAGAATCCGTGGAGGAAAACCTGCATAGAGCAAGAGTGTCCAGGTATGGAAAGGGATAGCGTCCCAACGTCAGCGTTAGGCCCTACGAGAAAATGCAAAGAGGTCAAGGGAAACGTGAAATGCTTCTTGGCGATCAGATTGATCAGGCAAATGGACGCCTAGGGCCAGGGCAACCAACAGCGTAATGCCTCTCGGCAGCGTAATGAGCCACACAATTTCCCCAGAGCAACAACTTCTCAACTAGCGAAGAATTGACTTCGTCCACTTGTGAACTTTTTTACTTTTACTGACATTGTTCTTTGTCGTCTGTAGGCCCAAAGGCGTCCAATTTTGTTGTTTTGTTGAATTTTGTTGTTAGAAAACTGCGTCCGTTCGGTCAGTTATGGGACCCTTCGAAGCCTTTAGGTGTCCTCGGTATGGTCCATGACGCAATCGTTCCGTGCCTATAGCCACCCTTTGCATCCGCCACCGGCCCGAGCAACTTACTAGATAGGATCCGCCAAGAACACAGGGCCATCCATTCAAATAGGAAGCACTCAATACCCAATGAAAAGGGCCCCCGAATGATCGAGTGTGCCAGAGCAGGTGAACATATAGGGTCCCCGTCGAGAGCGAAAGGCCCTCCATCTAAGTAGGAAATACCCGAGACCCAATGTAGAGAGCACTAAATGATCGAGTGTGCCCAAGCAGATTGTTAGATGACCCAGCAGGAGTGTAGTGGCCTAAATTCAAACACCAGGACCCAATAAATAGAGCCGCCGCACTCACCAGCGTGGCCGAGGAGACGAACAGATAGGTTCACGACCAATGCGTAGGGCCGCCTATTCAGATAGGAAGTACCCAAGACACAATGTGGAGGGACCCGAATAATCAAGTTTGCCAGACTAAGTTAACAGATGAGGCCCCCGACAAGAGCTTTGGGCCTTCCGTTCAAATATGAAATACTCACGACATAATGTAGAGGGCCCTGAATGATCGAGTGCGTCAGAGCAGGTTAACAGATAGGGCCCAGAAAAGAGCAGACGGACCTCCATTCAAATAGGAACTGCCCAAAACCAGATGTAAAGGTCCCCAACGATCGAATGGACCCAAGTACTTTATCAGAAAGGGCCCGACAAAACCAAAAGTCCCTCCATTCAAATAACAAGTACCCAAAACCCAATGTGGACGGCCCCCGAAAGATGGAGCGTACCCGGGCATGCTATCAAATGACTCCGATAGGAGCGCAGGACCCTAAATTCAGACACCAAGACCCAACGTGCAGAACCCCCCTCCCCCCAAACAACCCAGTGTGGCCGAATAAGCTGTCAGAGGGGCTCCCGACAAGTGCGTAGGGCCCTCTATACAAATAGGACGTGCCCAAGACCAAATAAAGAAGAGGGAAGGACCCAGCGACAGCGCAGGGCCCTCCGAGCAAATGCAAAGAAATCAGGAGCAGCGTGGAAGACTCGTTAACGATCGGAATGCCCCCGCAAGTGGGCATATAGGGCCTCCAGAAACAGCATATTACCCCTAGACAGTGTAGTGAGGCTCAGAATTCCCAATTCACAATTTTCCAATCATCGAATAATTTTTTTTCACTTTTCCTGGGCCGTTCACCTTTGTTTGCAGCTATTTTTGGTCGTCTGGAAGCCCAAAATGCTCAATTTTGTTGCATTCTTTGTTAAAAATTGCAGCTGTTGAGCCGGTTATGATCCCCCTTGGAGCAAATGGGCTCCTTCGGGGCCCAAGGGGGGCATGACCCCGTGCCCCCCCCCCCTCCCTATGGATCCGTCCCTGCGTTGTTATTTTCGTGTCTAAAGGGAATATTCCACATTTTAAGATATTAATGCGAGCATCAGTTATGATAAGGTAATCTCACTTGCAATAGCGGCGTGTCCAAATTTGGGATCGGGGACAAAGATTTAAAGAAAGGCCGCCAAACCGTTGGGCCCCTACATTTAAATGAGGCTGTTTAGTTAGTCGCAATTGACAGTTATATTAGACATGCATAACACAGTACTGGTAGCCCTATTCCTCGTCGAATAATCAAGAGAAAGGGAAAAGCGATCATGAATATTTCACAATGTATTGGGTATTGATGAATAACGCACAGAGGCTGAAATCCAGGGAGGTACGGACCCTATAACCTTTTTGGAACTCAAAGTCAAACACAGAGCACAGGGCCATCTAAATAGGACAATTAGTGAGTCCATTCCAATAAAAAGTCGGCGACCACACCAAAATGTGCAGGGCTCGTCATGGCCGATTATGTGAATGTCATTAGTGCCTTGATGCGTGATGCGTGGTAGCTTGAAATCGTCTGAATATATGAATGATGCATGATACGTGATGCGTGATGCCCGTATTGAAATAAGACAGACTCTGACCCTGAGGAGCACATATGCATGAATATTTGCGTATGAACACATAACTAACAATACAACTTAACATCACAACGTTTGAATCCTTTTTACGATATTTTTGACGACTTTTTTACCGCTGAAGGGTATTGGCTTTTAAACAACTCACACGACTTTTGCCCATGAACTTCGGACCGAGAATGTTTGCGACGATAGTTTCCCGGTGAATATTTTGTCACACAACCTGCATCTTTTGTACTTTTTGCACGATTAACTTTCGCATGACAAGCTCTTAAGCATACCTATGTTGTTCTACTAAACCTTGGCATGCTAACTTTATCTCCAGAAAAATTAGTTGCAATCTTTTTGCGCGCGTACTTTTGACTTCAACAGAGTTAATGGCAAACCCACCAGATGACACCCGAGGAGCGTTTTCTCTGCTTGCGAACAAAAGCACGTAAAGAAAAGACCGTGTGACACTTGTTTGTAAGTTACAAACTTGTATACCTAAAGTTCGTCAAGATAACCTACGTGCGGTATCAGTTTTGTGATATGAAAAAAGTCCTTACGTAAGAATCTTGCCTGGCAAAACAGAAGCCTGACAAATTTCCGTACGAAATTGCTGGGATCGTGAACGTTTGTATGGATAAGAGATTTTGCAGTTGCTCGCCAATAATAATGCTTGTCTTAAAAACTACTATCGCTAAGCCTTTTTTGCAGATGTATGACATGGGCATACGAATCTTCGTCCTCAAGTGTTTTTCATTGACGATGGCAGTCCCACATAAGTGCACACATAACGTTGAATTTGAAATGTATGATGTGTGCATGACCATGGTCAGATCAAACGGTCACCAGAGATACAGTATGTCCGACGCCATCGCCGGAAATGCTGACGCCATCGCCGACGACAAGTAAAGTGGATTTTGACTCACATCGTTGCATGCTATGGTTGCGTGTCACATGCCATGTAACCTGCTAACGCCCAAAAGTGCGTTATTTGAACTTCTATGAAACCCCTGATATGACCGCATCAGAAGCTAAAAGGATTTGCCACAGCTCAAAACCACGACATATAATGGATAGCGTATTAAAGCACGTAAGTGACGTCATATGCCACAAAATAGAATCGGCCGTAAACGTGAAAGTTATACTGTATGACGGTTAAGGAGCATATAAATAACACCGCTTGATTTTGAGCTATGCGATACTAAGTCCAGAAATTCACAATTCTTTGTCCTTGCCAAGCCCGTCATTGTATCTAAATGATGTTCTTACACGTATTTTTTTCACTTTAAGGGGTTTTCATAAGGATTTTGTTTAAGACAGACGAACATTTCCCAAACTGTAATGTTTTAACGGGACATTGGATGGTTGAATATCTCGAATTGCTCTAAAATGGGAGCAAACCTTCTATTGCACCCTTTCACCGATAGGTGACGGCACTGTCGTTATCAAGCGGACAAGAGGACCCCCGCCCCAGTGTCGCCAGAATGACAGAAAATGGCCCTTCTGGGACGGAATGGCGCTTCAGTCACTGACCTGACGCGAGAATACGCCCCTTGGGCTCCTCCCATGAGGCTCTTTGCCCGGAAAAAGGCAAGGTGTCTCATAAGTGTTCAATAGAGTGGATCAAATTGAGCCCAAAAATGAAAAGGACAATACCACGTTGGTCTGGGGATATTCATCCTCTTGCAGAATCGGCCTTTGAAACAGATTACGCATATGTTTTCAGACTGTACACTTGTAATCTTATGAGCAAGAACACCAATAAGTGAGGCCTCAGTTTTCATAAAATCTAAGGGCGTTGGCCATTGCGATTAAACACGAGGAGTCTTCCGTCGGGCACGCGAGAATGTACGTCGTGAAATATTTATTTCGAAATTCCTTCAAAACAAATTTGTATCGTTCAGAGGCTAGACTGGGGCGCATCTATCAACTGTATGATGTTGGGACTGTCCTCCGAGAAGATTAGTAGTCATAGCAACACGAAAAGAGCGATTCCGCCTTTCCTCTACCAGCTCCAAATCCACACGACCCGAACACCAGTTCACAGGGCTGTGAATACTCACCCGTTAACATTATCAGTCTAAAAGCCACACTAATGAACTTAATGTGGGAGCTGATGTCCGCAGCACTCAAAGGTGCTTTGTTCAAACACGTTATCAGTTTTAACCCACTTTCGGTCGCCACCCAGACGCGACTGACACCGTACGCCTTCGGCACACTGCAGCGCCTGACGTCGGTTTTTTGACTTAGACTTGCGAGCGCGCATGCTCAAAACTAAGTTACGTAATTTTTCGCTGATAGATTCTGAGTAAAGTAATGTTATCTGCGTAACGTGACGTTTACGTCATGGTGGGTTAGCATGACATCAGAGTGGCTGCTAACCCGGCAATGCGAATTGGCCACCTAAGCGGACATTATGACTCACTTGCAGTACTTCAACTTCTCGAGAAGAGTCGTGGTAATAGGTGCAACGTTTGCAGAACATAAAACTTTGTGAGCGCGTGTGTTGACCCTCTCTCGTGTTGTTCTTGTGTATTAAGCAGTGATTTTATATTGTTTCCTTGCATGAATGCAAAAAAAAACAACTACGGCAATATTCTTATGATTTTCGTTCACAATTTCAGTAACAACTAGTACTCAGATGACATAGGTGTGTTCGACCCAAATTTTTGGAGCTGGCTGAGGACCGGCTCACATATTCTGGGAGACGATTCAGCCCATGACTCATAGCGGTTCCAAATTGTTTTATTCATCTCAATTCAGACATTCAGACATTCAATCATTTGGCACATGACTCACTCGGCTGCAAAACAAAATATTCGATTCGGTTCTTGCTCGTTGCCTTATGACACACAGACACACAGACACACAGACACACCGACACACACACACACACACACACACACACACACACACACACACACACGATCACTCACACCGACGTATACCAACATACCCATACATATGCATGTATATGTATATTCACTGTGGCTGCTTATGGCATGAAGCCTCAGCAATGGCTTGCTTACAACAGTTCAAACAGTGAATGAGGGGAGTTGACTGTGCACTAGTAAAAAAATAGGACCATCCCTCGGTTTTTATAGGTAGCCGACAACCTTTTACTGATTTAAGCATATGCTATAGGAATAAAGTACGTCTGTACCAAGTAATATTCTCTAGTTCCGGCTGAGATTTGTAAAACTTTAGATCAGGACCAAGGATATTGTGTTTGCTGTCTTGAAACTAAAATAACATACCTTGTGCCGATTTTGCAAAACAAATATGCTTAATGCTGCATGTTGTTCATTCTACTCTTCGGAATGGTTTGTTCATTCGTCTGGGGCGTGCTGCGTTATCTCATGTTACCATTCTTAAGTTAAGCCACGTGACTCACTGAGACGACGTTGTTAGAAATGACCGGCTCACGATTCAGCTCATGAAAATTGCGAAGAGTGTGATTCAGCTGATAACTCAAAGAGGCATTTTCCTCACGAGCTGGCTGAGCTCGCTCGTGCCTGAACCCAAACCGACTGGCTCGTTAGCCAACTCAAGATTCAGCTCAAAAAGAACGCGAGGCTGCTAGTGCCACTGTTAAATTTATGCAGCATGTGGCACAAAACATGATTGGAATCTGAAACATCCCGATTTTTATATCTGTGTGACCTATTTTTTCTCAAATAATTATTGGTCTTGCCGGGGGAGAACGGGTACGCTAATCATTCATTTTGAGCAGCGAAAAAGCAAAATAAAAAGTAGAAAAACTCGTCATCCCCCAGCTCATTCTGCATCTTTTCATCTGGAGCTACCTATTTGCGGCTACACCTTGTTAATCCTGCGGATTTAGGCGTAAGATTTTGTCCATGACAAGAGATTGGCTCGCTGGCGGTAGTGAAGAAATTAGCACTTGCGTCGTGTAGGTATGGTCCTCAAATTGTGGAAAATGTGCGCAAATGGTACCACTTGTCATGAGCCAGCATTTCTTGCAATTTGCGGAAATGGTAGATAGCCCAAACTGTGGGTTTTGCGGTATTCTTAGACTTGTTGGCCACGGACCACAACCTGCTGCGAGTCGTTACTGTGTTCTCATTCGAAGCACCAATTGTCCGGTAATTGGGGTGCGCTGTTTTGCCGTCATCGACGCTCCCATGTCTCAGTTCATGTGCATCACTTTACCAAAGCTTGACATTCAGATGCCTAGAAGGCTCGGAGCATCATCTAACTTAGTCAATCCAAAATCTCTGCCAAATCTGCCAAAAAATATCATGGGCGCTGATCCCGGAAATCTGTTCAATGAAATGGTTCGGGAAACATCTTAACAATGCATTAAAAAAATCTGCACTTTTCTGGCTTACTAGTAAAATTCACCTGGTTCGATGTAGAAGAGTTGAGACCAGACATCTTATAGCCCGCGTACTTCACATTATATGGAAAACAGGTACAAATACCAACGCTTTAATCCAACGCCACTCTTCGAATGAGGCTATACCCCGTGCCTACTGACGTCATCAAAGCTCCGACAATGTAGCAAGGCTGAAAATGCACAAATTAAGTTAAAGCTCTCCCTGATTGAGGCTGCCCATGGTCGATCATTCCGTCGGCAAGGCGGATGCAAAATACGATTTCCTTTTTGTCGCCGTTCGGGGGATTCCGGCCGGGCCAAGCTTGAGAGCGCGCCGAGGGCTCTCACCAATGGACGCTGGCGGGCGCAGTCACGTGCGGCCGATGCCCTGACCGCTCGCCGCCCCAGGCCAGCACAAACACCATTTGGACGATTGCCCGCGAGGCATAAATGGCGACGCGGCCTGAAATCGATGGCGACGTTGGGAGGGCGCGGCGTACGTGTAACGGACGGACCAGCGTGGCCACTGGAGGGTGATCGAATTCCAGCCAACACTCACGAACAGCCGCCTCTCAGATTTGATGTTAGTGATAGTCGACGCATTTCCTTAACGTGAATCCCGCCAACAGGTAGCCAGTCTCAACGAAAAAGGACGGATCGCATCGCAGAGCAAACGATCATGCCAGCACAAGAAAGTCGGGCTTAAAAGAAAGCCTGACACATCTGAGTTGGGTTGCGTTGGCTAGTTCCTATTATTTAGTTGGACATTACAGGTCGATCTTGAACTCTGGGGGTTGAACTTCTTGTAAAAATCGTTTGAGCGTTTTCCCGAAGTTACCTTTATGCTGGCCTGAAATTATCTTGTTTTCTGAATTTGACCATGTTATATATGTAAGTGTTAACCACCATGACGGCATGCCATTCCAGCGCGGCTTCCAAGGGAAATTTTTTTTTGTGTTAAATTTACTTTGGAAGATACAAATAGTCATGAGAACGTATGCGAACGAGAATGCAACTGGCAAAACACGAACGTAGTTAGGAAGTTTTTTAGCGGGTATAATGCGACCTAACACCAAGCCCTGGAAAGAAAATGGCACACGGTGCCCCGACCCTTACATAGTCGAAGCTCCTTTGGAATTGCTTGCCGCTTCCTCGTGTCCTACGGCACGCTTCGCCGTCACCGTGTGAAGCCGGAGCCCAGCACCCGAAGTTGAAATTTCCACTTTCTGCAACGTGCTCTGTGGAAAGTGTACCCTTTCCGCTGGAAATGGTCCCATCCAGACCATTGTGGACGGGCTAAATTCAAACAAACACGCAACAAATTGCATACCCTTATTACAGGCAATTATGGTTCCAATAGGTCTATCTAAAGGTCCATAACATATACCCAAATGGAACACAAATGAATCAGAGACAAATGCAAGGCTACCTGGGGTTGCGCGAGTGGAAGGGATCGATACAGACTTCTTCTCTCCCCGCTTGGATCCGTTTACTGTGCCAAGCTTCTAATTTGCTGCCACCAGACGGCGCAGAACGCCCGGAGCGAAACGGCAACGATTTACCATAAATCCCAGTGCTACGTAGCGAAACCCGGAAAAACGCCGACGCTAAAAAAAACAGCAGCGATTGCTCTAGACCAGTTCGGCTACAGCCGTCCGTCCACGGAGTGAAAGCATTTCGTACATTTCCCCACTGCCCACCGGAGGCGGGGGATGCTGAGAACAAAA
Organism: Pollicipes pollicipes; assembly: GCF_011947565.3. Classification (NCBI taxonomy): domain Eukaryota; kingdom Metazoa; phylum Arthropoda; class Thecostraca; order Pollicipedomorpha; family Pollicipedidae; genus Pollicipes; species Pollicipes pollicipes. The sequence continues at coordinate 5,282,329 of NW_023596448.1, forward strand.
TGGAAACGGCCAAATGTTGCATTCACGGCAAAGAAAGGGCGAGGAAAATTGTCCCAAAAAGGCCAACTTCCAGCAAAACAGCGTCAATGCGCACTTTGCATTGATAATAAACATTGCATTGCCGCACACAGCAAGGTGCTTGACATTGGTTTTGGGCTGAATAATTAGCCTCCGAGCCAAGGTAATTTAGTCGTGCGAGCTTAACATTCAGCATAAATTGAAGCGCTTCACATTGTATTGTGCCAGCAACATACAAACTCCAGTCAGTTACCCCTGGCACCACCCATCCAATATCACGGTCTTAGCTGGCTCTGAAGGGATAGCGGACAATAGCTGCCCCGGTTCCAAAACATAAAATCAACCCGCGGCCAATCCACTGAACGTTTTCTTTTTCTGTGAATGCGCTTTTTAGTGAGATGATAACAGCATGTCCCAAACAGTCCTAATGAACGGAACTCAGGATTAGGTCTGCCTGTCTGGGCGCAAAATGGCCCCGATGCCGACGCGCCCTTAAGCACCAAATCACCACCACCACATGTCTGCATGTCGTATTCAATCACGATAGCACGGCTCGTGCACTGCTCGTGACAGCAAGCCAGCACTCCATTTTTGATAGGCCATGCATTTGGGGAGGGGGGGGGGGGGGCTTAAGCCGTAGCAAATTGTCGAAATGTTATGTCTTGCATTATTTTACTCATCAACACCTTGCCACAGAGGCTGCCAGAATTGTCGCGATCTCGCGATGTTACGGTAGAAAAGTCATGGCCATTGCCACAAAGGCAACTTATTTTTGATCCAAAAAAGGGAGTAACGACGTGTCGCTCAATAATCTGGCATGATGGTTACTATGCGCAGATTTCAGAGAAATTGACGAAAAGACACAAAATATGTTCGGACATTAGCCTTCATCCGCTTGGAAAAACACATCACACGCACACATACACACACGTGCGCCATGGTTTTCATAGGAGTTATTATGCATAAAGCGCGCTCCCCGTGTCCAAAATTCGACGCTTTGAGGCAGCATGAGATTAAATAGGACAAACAGATCTCGATTAAATCAATTCTGCCTCCCCACCTCCCTTCCCTAAATACTGCCTCGCTGGCAAATGCATAGCACACCATGCTCCAATCTGCCATCTCGTCATAGCCAGGGCAAACTTTACTCGTAAGTCGTCTCGATTTTAAGATGTGATTCATTAATAGGCGTAGTTATAATAAAATGCATAATAATTACACAGTGTAATAGCGGATCTCAGAGCAATGCGTCAAAACTCGAGGCTTTGGCTGGAAAATGGCACCTTTCACAGACGATTGCGAGCTCACCGGTGTGGGCTCTTTTCTCAAGTTTGATCTTCCAGGTATTGATAAATTTGATTTGTCGCTGATTTCGGCCTCCTTCGGGACTTTGGTGAAGACGTTTCCGTCTGCATAGCGCCTTATACTGAGTTCCACCCAAACCACTCCGCAGCGAGCATCTGAGTGCTAGCCGGCGGTGTCCGAAGGGCAACTGGACCAAGAAACGGTGAGCATGAGATTAACTTAACTGTTTTCTGAACTTTAGATTGAGTCTTTTCTGATAGCTATTTTTTCTCTGACGGGCGCGAATTTGGAATTTTTATCATCTGCTTTGTCCATGCATTTGCGAATGATTGTGGTAACAATGATGTTAGTGGCGTCATGGTCTGCATGTTAGTTTGTGAACTGGCCTCCCAAAAATGGGCCGAGCGTTTCGCTCGCCGCGGCTCGCAGTTGTCGCTTGACACATGAAATGACTGACTACTGCGTATCCCCACCCAACTCTCTCCACACAACTTGCGTGATAGCTCACAGACCACACTTAAACGAATGAAAACGTTCCCGCTGAGGCTGGCGTTGCACACCTCACACTTGCGCCTGCTCGCCGGGCACGGCCCGGGACGCCACGTCTTGAGAGCGTTATTCTGACGCCATTTCCAGTTGATCCCAGCAACTCGTGGCCAGAGCTCCGTTACGCAGGCTGTCCATGATATTTGGCAGCAGCTGATATCGTCACGGTGACGTCACAAATCTAACGTACACATTACAATGTACTTGTGGTACGCATGCCTGATGTGTGACCAAATTCGAGATGAATGATACAAACGTGCTGCGGTGTCGTGCCGCGTAATGATTTGCTGCGGTGTCATGCCGCGTGATAATGTGCTGCGGTGTTGTGCCGCGTGATAATGTGCTGCGGTGTCGTGCCGCGTGGTAATGTGCTGCGGTGTTGTGACGCGTGATAATGTGCTGTGGTGTTGTGCCGCATGTTAATGTGCTGCGGTGTTGTGACGCGTGATAATGTGCTGCGGTGTTGTGCCGCGTGATAATGTGCTGCGGTGTGGTGTCACGTGATAATGTGCTGCGGTGCCGTGTGATAATGTGCTGCGGTGCCGCGTGATAATGTGCTACAGTGTGGTGTGGCGTGATAATGTGCTGCGGTGTCACGTGATAATGTGCTGCGGGGCGGCGCTGCGTGATAATGTGCTGCGGTGCGGCGCTGCGTGATAATGTGCTGCGGTGCGGTGCCGCGTGATAATTAAAAGCGCAGCGGCTTGCGCGTAACGCTTGCGATATTTTGGATGACATGACTGATTGGACCAGCTTTATGATATACGCTGGCCAGCTACATGTTGGCATGGTGTACTTTATGCTGGGGTCAATATTCCGGGTCGGGAGGTGGGCAATGAAATTATCGTAATCCGTATGTGTGTGCTCGAGTGTGGTTGAGAATATGGGTGTGGAAGTATATGTATATGTATGTGCACTCCATTAAATTTTACATAGGGATGAAACAGCGAATTTCTGATGGCGGCAGAATGTGTGTCTCATTCGGTGAGGACCATACCACACACAAGAAGCGTTTACGTGTGCATGTGCATGTGCATGTGCGTGTACGCACGCGTGTGGGTGTGCGTGTGTGCGCGCGTGCATGTGCGTGTGTTTTGCTGTTTATTCAAACTATGAAGGATAGTAGCGGTGTTGTGGTTCTCTGAGCCGTGAGTGTAAGATTACGTTTTTGCCGAATAACATGACTCTGCTAAAATATGTTATTTTCTTAATGATTTCTTATGAAGCCATTATGAGTCATCAAATATGAAGTCGTCAAAGGTCAGTCGGAACAAACAGTAAACATAAGCCGACCCTAGAATCATACGACAGCGTGCTGCTAAGCAGAACTGACTACCTTTACCACAGCCAAAATGCTTTGTTCATCGCGACCATCAACAACAAAGAACTCTACAGCTTTTCAATCGCGCTCCCTCCATATCCCGGTAGCCTTTACAGCTGCATTAGCTTCGCTCGGCCGGTTTCTGATTGGTCTTCATCAGCGGTTTGGAAAAAGCTCACGAGAAAGCGACAGGGCTGCTGGCTGTTGAACCAGACGTCCGGCGCCAGTCAGCAGTGCAGGTGACTCACATCACTCGTATGCGTGGAGCTAAGGCCTACAGTTGCTTACAGTAAGATGTGGATGAAACATTGGCTTCATCAGCTCATGGCGTTGCGTAACAGTTCACGCTCGTTTGCACTGGCCAGAAAACTTCGAAGCCATGAAATACGTGAAAAGCCGAAGCATTTGAACATTGAGCAATGGATGGGGTTTGCACGATAACCCGGGTTTAAAGGGTTCATCTGGCTCGAGCGGGACGGTCACCTTCAGACGGCCGCTGTTCCGACGCCGAGCTGGCCTGGTGAACAGCGCCCGCGCCAGAGCGTGCCGTTCTTAGAACGCCGCTCGTCTGTATGGAAATGACCCAGCCGCCGAAGGCTGGGGGGGGGGGGGGGGGGGGGGAGCCCTGACAGGCGGTGTCTCCTCCGAGGCTGGCAGATCTGCGCCTCCGCCTCCGACGGAGCGGCCGACTCAACCGCCGAACTTGAGCTGGCAGCAGCGGCAGGCCTTCCGGTCCTATAACACGCCCGAATAAGCTCATCAGCCGCGTGCTGGACCCCGGATTCTGCCGGGCCATTTGGCAGCCGCGCGGCCCCTGAATCAGCTGATTGGTCGCCCAATTTGACGTCACTGGTTTCCCGAGAGCGCGCCCGGTCTCCAGTGAGGTTGTGTTACGTCGGCTCGGATAAGGGAAACGGTACGAGGGACCGTGCCGGTTACCACCAATGCGACGGCGGGGACGGGACAGCTGCATGCAAAGTCGGATCTACACAGGGAACTGCGTGGCAAAAAAAAAAAACAGGAAACGGTTTAAGTGGGTCTAGCTATGAAGCCGATTTCACTTATTACGTAAGACGTGTTTCCGCACGTAAAACACTTGTAATGCAAACACGTTGGCGCAGGCTCCAAATCCCAGCGATTGACTTTAAGTCCAGATGACGCATTTCCGACGCGAGCTATACGTGAAAAAATGTCTGCAGCGCGGTCGCCCAGATGGGAAAATTGTTTTAAAACACACAACCAGCGCGCCATTTCACGTGTGCAATCCGGCGGCGCAGAGAAGAACTAACAGGATCAGTGTCCACGTGTTACGAGCGTCGTCCTCTCCAAATGCAACGGCGGCCATATTGACGGCGGCGGCCCGACGGCCGGCTGCCAGCTTTTCCTGTTGTTTTCCCCAGGGAGCTGAGAAATGAGATGTTATCACACTGCCGCGTTATTTGCCAGCGAGGAAATGTAGTGGCTCCGGTTTCGCAGATTTGCCACGGGAAAAAGGCGAGAAATGTCTGGGTTTAGATCTGGACTGGCAATCGACGGCAGCCTGGCTGATACTTCCACTGATACACGGGTAAATTCATTTATTTTAACCAATAATTTTCCGTCGGATGATTATCCTCGTAGACTCTCAATTTGTGCTCAGCCGGCTCAGATAGCATAACCCAGCTTCGTCTCGCATGCACCAGCATACAGATGTACGTTGGTTGCGTTTGCATAACAACCAACGATTATAGTGATGCATGGCAGACAGGCTTTCCCTCTTGACCGGGCTCTGAGGTTCTCTGTGATTGCCAGCTGACAGGAGTGTTAAGTATGTTACATGTAAGCATTATATTAATAACATTCCGTGTTGGTAGCGCTGGACAAAAAAATATTCAGCATTCCGGAGAATGTTGCAATGCAGACGCATGAATTCAATTGTGCCGCTTCAACAGATGCTGATGCTAAAAATATCAAAGTGGGAGTAGCTGCCCGTGCCTTCATCCCAGTCGCAGAGCGTTTTGGATACAGCAGGACACCGAAATGTTTAGAGTGTTTTTCATTACACATGCAAATCAATGGAAACATAATGCGAAACATATTCTGCTTTGAAAGCGATTCTAGTCGGGACCTCCAAGCTGTGGTCTTGCGCTGGCTTTTAGTAGGCACGCTGGGGCGGTGTCACCAGGAGGCAAGGGAGTAATCACACTCCTTTACGATTGCCAAGGGAGACAAACAGATCATTTTGCCCCTTGCCATTCCAGGAGTCTCCATCATGCCGACTGGAGTCCCCAGATGATCGAGGCGGAACGCTGCATGAAAACAAAGCGAGGATACTTGAGGCATGCAAAAGACAACATTTGCCTGAGAACGCCCCAGATAGCCAGCATGAGATACTATTGAAGGACAAGATGCCCAGCTGATCAAAAGGGGCCCCATCAGTGACATAGAAGGTCTATGAAAGGCATAGGAATTCCCGGTACCCCAAGGGAAGTCCCTGATTAGAAGACCGCATGCCCCATTGGGCTTAAAAAAGGTTGTATGCAATTATGTATACTGAAATATACACCTAATGTAGTATCTAGGATTGTAGTTATATGCATACAACAAGACTATATATATATATATATAATATATATATATATATATCTCTCTCTCTCTCTCCTCTCGTCTCTCTCTCCCTCTCTCGTCTCCATCATTCCGTCGTCTCTCTCTCTCCTCTCTCTCTCTCTCCTCATCTCTCTCTCTCTCTCTCTCTCTTCTCTCTCTCTCTCTCTCTATATATATATATATATATATATATATATATATATAAGATATATATATGTATAATATAATATATATATATATATATATATATATTCTATATCTATATCTATATATCTATATATCTATATCTATATCTATATCTATATCTATATCTATATCTATATCTATATCTATATCTATATCTATATCTATATCTATATCTATATCTATATCTATATCTATATATACCCATATGTATACATATAGAGCGTGGATAACAAGTGCTTCTGGAAAGAATCGTTAAAAACATTATTTTTAACAGGGCAGGGATCGGAAGATGCAAAGAAAATTTGCTTGCACCTTGAAAGAAGCCGACGACGCCGCTTTGGTCTGAACCAAGTTATACATATAACAGCGAAGTATGCATGCTTTGAAAAATAGCATAGAACACAATTACAACATCGCTTAGGATATTGTTTGGCTCAATCTGCATGGCCTGGTATAACCCACACTGCTCAACAGCCTCACGCATCATATACTAAAATACCTTATGCACACTATGCATACTAGATATCATATATAGTCATTTGGTTTTTTAGTATACTATGTAACCAGAGTATATGTAAAGTTACTTTTCATTGTGTATACAGACGTTCCAAATAGCTTTACATTTCGATTCACCACCCCATTATAGATACATATAGGTTTTACTGACTGCCACGTACTGCCATGTCAGCTAGGCGAGGAACGGAGCTATTGGAGCACACTCATTTCAGATATTAAATATAATTTCCAACCGCTTGTTAATCGTAGATTCAAGCGTGCTGCCCGCCACGCCTTTGCCCTTTGTCAGCTGGGCCAAACACTTTCTTAGGTGCGCCATCTATAGATGTCGCCTTAGTTGCTCAGGCTGCGTTACGCAGTTTTGCACCGGGAGGCGCTGGTTGTCAGTACTATAACGGCGCGTTGGCTGACCCTGCTGATCAAGAAAGCTCTGATGCACGCGTGTCGATGTGTATTCTTCTGCGGGGGCCCTGGTTCCCCATATCGAGTTGGACCCTCAGTGTTGTCTACGCCTCCGCCCAATACTCTTGACTGGAATATTACAAGAGCGTTGGAAGAAGTTGGCCATCGCACAAAAACATCTTCTTTAATGCTTCCGTGTAGTGGCCTTGCCAGAGAGGGTGCAGCGGGGAACTTGACCCCGCAACCTCAAAAATATTTCCTGAAATGGGGGGGGGGGGAGTCAACTTTAGACATTGAGGGTGAACTGCCCTATATTTGATAGCTTTTTTTGTAATCCATCAAACTTAAGCAATGAAACTTTTTCCCCCAGGACCCAAACATCATATTGACTCCACCGATCTTGACATAGTTAAGCCTGCAACATTTGGTCCCCTGCACATGGTGGGCTACAAACCTAAAATTGTTTTACTTGAAACTGAAAACCGAATCATTTTGTTGCAAGGCCTAATGAGCAAACCAAATCGGGTATTATCATTTTTTGCGGGGCGTCGTTGGTGCACATAAAAGGTCAAGCTCACCTTTAAAAGGGGAAACAATACAGAAAGCAAACAATCGTTAGGACGGAGTTATAACCTGATACCGTACTGGATATGGTTTATTGCTGGCACTCCGAAACCACTTTCCCATTGCTGTACACAGATCAATTTTTCAACAACAGGTCATTTTTCAGATCAAATGGACAACAGATCCCTTTTTCCTCTGTCACTTATCCGAAAGCGCGAGAGGACTTTTGCGGAGTCATGCGACTACACGACCGTCGGCCGCCCTGTAACCAGGCTGACACCCTCGAACCAAGGCCAAAGTGGTCCCCTTTGACGGGCCATATGCGATCACTTATTCTGGAAGGCGAACCTACCACCGCGCGCTCCGCCACATCACGACCGTGGTCAGTATACATTCAGCGCTCTAACAAAGCTGGGCTTACGCCGCGGCCATTCGTGTGTCTGCGCGGCATCATAAACCTTTTTCCAAGCATTTTACGCCTCGCAGCCAACTGGTTCCAGGAAAGACGATGCCTGTTAGACGCCCCGTTACATGTTATCTTTGTCAAGAGATATCACTCGTGGCCTAGAAAGCAGTCAAGCAAAGCTAAACTCTGAAAAATGCTTGCTAGCATCAATTGGAACAGTGACGTTGGTTTTCACATTCCTTAAAGTTTTCAAGCCATATGAGATAAAAGCTTGAGCTTCATGTAGAATCATGCGGCCGACGTGTTTTAATTTTTGTTTAGCCGCGTTTTTCAACACCTTTGTTGATCATAATTGTTGATACCATTTCAAATTTGAATTGAAAAGGGTGGTACGATGCCAATTTCAGGCAAAAATATTTGCATGTTGCCTGCCAGTCACACAAAAATCGTAACTTCAGGAAAGCAGCACAGTTTTACACGGGAGAGCCGTGTCTTATATCCGAGAACAACACAAGAAAACTGGAGAAGGTTGTGTAATTTTGCTGCCACGCTCCCCCGAAATCCAGTAACTGGATCCGCTAATGTAGCCGGATGTTTACCGGCCCATACGCACAAATCATGAGTCTGTGTAGAGGGCAGTGCGCCTACCAACACAATAACACCTTTCCCCGCCCAAAAAGTCCCGTTTGCTCTCACCGCGAGATAAGAATCGGAATTACTGAACGGATGAAATACGCAATATGCACTCAAGACACGCAAGAGCTATTTAGCTTTTGATAGAGCTTTGTGCACCAAGGCAAAAACGGTATTAACCACTTAACAGCAAAAGGTCACAATCGCCATTCCTCAATCCTAGCTATCAGATATAGTTTGCCAAATGTTTCAAATGCCGTTACTCCGCAGCTCCAGCCTGCTTACCTTTAGAGACTTTGGGTCTCCCAGAACCATTTCCGGGGGTAAGATTAAAAAACTTTGCCGGCAAGGTTTAAAATGAAACGGAATTTAGCATTCTGAATGGTATGACAAAAGCCACGCTGTAATAATTCATCTCAGCCTGGCGGCTCATTACTTCAATCACATATTCACACCGAAATTTCACGAGCAGCTTCACCACAAATGCTGCAACTTCGACTTTTGTCTTCAGCATAGTATTCGTGGACATACAGCTTGGTGGGAAGAGTTGATTGCAGAAGGTGCTGCGTGGTGTATAAATTTTTCCGTCTGTCCGTGGATGCAAGGAACGTGATTCTGATAGGTTACCGTATAGAAAACCACGACAGTTCTCTGGAATTGTTCCTGCGACCTATGTCTAGCTTTATATCTATATTGTGTACACATTTTCGGCTATATTGTCGAAGGAATTATTACTAAGGATCCTCAAAATACCCCACTTTGAAACGAGCTGAGAAAGGCAGGAAAACAGCCAGAGCCAAACTGGATGCTATATTACGATACGCACCTTCATTTAGCAGCGATATTTAAAAAAATGACTCAGAAGATGACAATGCTCATCATAAGACGTCACATTTTTCCAACGATGTTGAAAGACTCATGGCCTTTCAGATACCACGGAAATGTGCGTACTAAATAATGATTTAAACAAAAGTAAACTTCCAACAATCGCTTCGAGTGACCTAGGATCATTTTCCTAAAAAAGACTTGGCGCATTGCAACATTTCTAATGTGCAGTTCTTACGTCATCAACCATGACGCAAATATGTCCGAATTTCCAACAAATGATATCCGACAATTATGCCACAAAAACGGTCTATTATGCCGCTGCCAAAATTTCCCCTTTACGACGACAAAAACATTATATACGGCCAGCAGTACAATGCTAATGAGCCATGACAACCTGTGTGATAAAATCCAACTTCAGTGTAGGCTCAAACTATCTTGGGTATTCATTTGACGTACTGACATTCGCATAGTCTCCGTTTCTCGAGTGGGTTGCTGCTGTAGAGAATCTAGGAAGAAAAAGACGCCCCAGCTTTTTACAAGTTACGGAACTAGCTGCATTGGCTCATGGCTAACGTCACAACACAGACATAAGTCATCAGGTCGAGAGTTCCAGAAGAAGAAGAAATTTCTTTGCGGTCGTGCAAATAATTCTACCAAACGATAACCTTGTTGTTTGTCATTACATTTATTAAGCACACAAGACCATAAGTTACGGGCCTGCTATACTGCGAACCACATTCACACGCACATGTGATCATTTTGGTGCACATTACTGAGCGAGACGGTGTTGTGACAATGATCTAGTTGTAACGGGACTTGTAGACGACGATGGGACGAGTTGGAAGGGAATGAAAATAGCCATGAAAGATCATGAAAACGTTGATAAAACTAACATGAAAATGCCTGTTAATGTTTGGAACAAGCTTCATCATTAGTCAAAATCATCGTCAACACTGAAATAACAAAACGACACATTTGCACGAAGAACAAGAAAACATCCTATTAATTCACCCTTTTCTATATTCATAGTTCTGTCTGACTTCTACGTGCGAAGGGTGATTAAATCATCTAAACGATATCATTGAGAACGTTAGTTCTATTTAAAAAACCTCGGTCTCATTGGCATTTTACGCTTGCATGGTCAGTCGCGTATGTTTGTTGGCTGGGGACAAAAATCCACCTGCACTTCACGCATTATCCCGCTGAGTACTTCAAGGGTGGTCGCCTGTGGTGGACCGTTCAATCAAAACAATCAATAGCCATCGTTTTCGAGACGTTTAGGAGTGTTTCTATAGTATCTGAGAATGCCTACAATATACGCAACAGTGCAGACATCGTTGTATTGCAATGCACACACCAACACACACACACGGACAACAATAAGTTAAGTTCACTCATGTAGCATTATGAGCCAAAATTCCGCATCATTTGTACAGAACGCGACGGGCAATTGAGAGCGATCACTTGGGAACCGCAGAGCCTGTACATCGTTCAGTTGTAACGGGGCTTGTAGCCGACGATGACGCGCTCATACTGAGGCTGGGGCTGGTAGTATGCGCGGGGAGCCTCATCATCATCATCCTCCTCAGGCGCCTCGTACCTCTCCTCATTATCATCGTCATCGGACACCTCCGGGGTGGGGTACTCAGTGGGCACAGGGGTAGGCAGGTGGTCGCCCTGGGGCTGGAAGCCGTTGGCGTCGGCCACGTAGACGACCTTGTAGACAACACCGTCGGGACCGGTGTAGCTGAACTGGCCGTTGACGTCATAGCTCTCCTCATCGCCGTATCCGTCCACCGGCCGGCCAGACTCGGAGGCGTAGATGCCGTTCTCAGTCTCAAAACTGCAAACCAGACATGCTTTCAAACACGCTTGGAAGATATACATGCTGATACTGATGTGCATACATCCATACAATTTACTGCGCCTTGTAATATATTTTATCACCAACCTCAAGCTGGTATCCATCTTGTCGTAGCCAAACACGTATTTGACAAAGATGCGCATCCTCTTCGCAAAAGAATGTAAATTGGAGACGCTCAATAGCTTCAGTTGTGCGGAGGGCTGTCATGGCATGCAAATGCGACGCCGCTTTGTGCTTTTTTCTTAGGAAAGGGCTGCTTAAAAGATTGTGCTTTCGAGGAAATATTTCCATTCTTACTTTTCCGTAACCAGAAACAACGCCAGCGCTATAAACAGCTTTCAGATACGAAATCTACCAAGCCACTGAAAAAACCAGCTTTGCACTTTGCCGTCGGCCGGAGCGTTCGATTTAGACCGGAATAGCGCTGCCATAATAAATGTGCTAGTACAGCATGATTACAAACCGCTCAAGAGTGAGTGCTCATATCAAAGCATTACATAAATACGTGTAGAGGATTTCGTTGTGTAAATGAAGACTACAAGGACGTCACGGGAGTGGGGCTTGTCACTCTATATTCAACTCGACGAGGATTTTTTTTTGGTACACCCAGCCCCTAAAGTCAGTGAAAACAGTGGAAACCGTGAAAGTGTAAAAATGACGCACACATTGCTAGGCAGTTGATGACATAATGTAACCGAACCCTATTCAGATACACTACGAGTCCGAAGTGTTTAAGCCCGTGTGTCATGCAGCCAGACAACGCCGACGTGTCAAATTTGAAATCAACACCAGCACATATAGGTGCCGGTGCAATGTGATTGAGCGACACTTACTGTGAGTCGTAGGACTGGTCGTCCCGGAGTTCAGCCTCCTGCTTCAGGATCTCGTACACCTTGGGAGCGTAGGTGGGGGCACCGTAGCTACGGTCGGGGGCGGCAGCGGCCACGGCCACAACGGCGGCGATCAGAATCTGAAAGGCACGTAACTTGAGTTGATCCATGCGATCGGCTTTGTGTTGACATGCGAGCCCAATTAGGAGATGACAAAGTGAATGCACTCCTATCGTCTACGTCATATGCACCTAAATAAAAAAGCATTTCTGAACGTTCGACTTATAAGGAATTAGATTACAACTGCAATCCAGGCGATTTCCGAAATCAGCTATTCATATTTGCGCCGAGCATCTTACCAGCTTCATGCTTGTGTGCGTGCGTGTGGGGGAGGGGTCTGTCTGTCGACTGATGCCTCTGTTCCCTACCCAGTCGTATTTATACCGAGCCGGTTCACCACCACCAGAGGCCACCAAGGCTGGCCGCACTAGTGAGGGCGTGGTCGGGGACAAGGACCGCCCCTCGTCCCACCACGGTACAGGTGTCACCAGCCGTGCTGACCCACTTTATTCAGCGAACAGCCGTAAGGCGGCAGACTGCCCGTTCTTGTGGGGATGTGTGCTGATCTGAAGGCGTCAATTCCATCACAAGCGCAGATACTGTCATTTTACATTTTTCGTGGTACCAACTGACATTGTACCGAATTGTGTCTTCGTTTTGTGGTAACCACAACACTGCACGTTATTACACGCACTTCCTCAAGATTTATAGTGCTGCAAAATCGTCTGACGAACATGAGACAGTGAGCAGCCACCACTAGAGGGACTTTGGGCCACGACATAACAGTTACTTTAAGGTTATTGATTTAACATGGTCTTATTTTACCAATGTCGGTGCATCCATTAAGTCACTTAACTCTCGTTCTGATCCGTCGTTTTCCGTAACGCGGACTGGAAGAGGAGGTCAAATTGCGTCTTCGCCTGCCGTTTCCCACATAGCCTAACAGAAGCTTAAGAAGGAAGTGAAGAAACTCAAAGAAGGCGTGCTCTTTGCTCAAGTATCATGAGCATAATGGTGTATAGTTTGAATGTGTTGTGGAGCATGAATGCAGTGAGCAGGGGCATAGCGTTAGAAATACTTCCGGAGGGCGGGACGCTGACTCCCCCCCCCCCCTCCAATGCTGACTGGAGTCTTCTGCTCCCGCGTACCCGACGCTTTCTCTGAAGCCCCAGCAATGGCATATGAGAAGAAGGGGAAGTTCCGTGCCAAAAGAAATGGCTGGGCAAATGATGTTGTGGTGTTGGTACACGAGGTACCTAGACACATCACTATTGTTACCATGTTTATTTTGTACCAAAGCAAATCCTGTAGGTGCCTGGTGTTTTGTCGTGCCATCCACTTCATATGTTGGGTCAGTCTGCAAATGTTTTCAAGCTTTTTACATGCTAACACCTGGATTTACTGGGATTTACTCCAATGCAATGTGCGGGAGTGCTTATCAATATACTGTTGACCCAGTATGCAGGGTTATGCAATGTGATATATGTAGAGCTATCATGTTATGTTACATACAGGGATGTATACTGTGCAGTGCTAACCCTTTAACCCTGTATACAGTGAAGCAAGATTAAAGGCCCAATCAAGTCTTTCTCAACCACGGCAAGTGCATTTGGTCGCGCAGTGGTGGTATTCGACTGCCAACTGAATGCAAAACACGGTCAGCGACAGCTTCAGTCATAAGTATTGATTCCACCCCGTCAAATCGTGACAACAAAATGTGCCCCAACTGGCCTTCCTGGCGATCCAGGATTCGCAACAGCTGAACCTGCTGCGGACAGTCGATTGTCCTGGTCTATTGCCCGTCATAATGTGCCCATCTTAAGTCGGAATGTACACTTTGAGGCTTGCGAGGGCTGGCTGGCTTCTCCACGTGGAGATGGATTTTGAGATTATCCCATTGGATAAAGTCCATGGCGACAGGTCAGCCGAGTGTAAAGTTACAGCACGGCAATCTTAAGTTGCGTGTGCCTTCCAGCGAATTGGCTCTCGAACCAGGCCGGCGAAACTCGTGTCGTATGCGGTATCGCCCCGTCCTGCTGGAGTCACATCTCGTCTTAATACTATTCGGTGTATTCTACGTTGGTTTATCTCATTTCAAGCATAGCCTGGTTGTACGCCGAGAGCGTTGGCCCTACGGTGCACCTGAGCTAGTCTTAACGAGGATTTTTGGCTATAAACTTGGACTAAGATATTCCGTCAATATCTCGGCCAGAGATGGAAACACGAAGTCTGGTCGTCTGGCACCACAGCTCGCGCTTGAAACTGGCGCATGACAATGCTTGTGGCGCCGATACGAGTCTGCAAGGCGCATAATGCCAATAGCTGAAAGGTAATAGAGAGCTCAAGTAGCTCGAAAGCACGTGAACAGATCAGTGTGCATGGCCAAATCCCTTTCAGTGCTCAATCTGTTCTAGAGGTCTGGTGCCGCCACTGAACATAAGCCAGGAATGAAGGTTTCAGGTACCATGATTTTAACACGCGCCTGGATGGCCGGTTGAATACCCTCCGCTTGGGTGAGGGGTCAATTTAACCTAAGATTTCAGAAAATAAGAGAGCTAAAGACAACAATTGACGAGTGGAGCGTTTGGCCTGTGCATGAACTCACTGGTGTTCGAATGTGAGCTTTCTAAGGCTAAGGTCGAACTCTAGATTGGTGTCCAAAGTGGCCGTCGCCTGCAACAACTGTGAACCTAAGATACTTGCGCTAAGCAAAAACAAAATACTAGTGCTCATATCCAGGTCTGTGACCTTGTTTTGACCTTTTGCAGGTCCATGGGGGCAGAAAATCATAAGAGACTGCTTTGATTTTTGCGTGTAGATAAGCGTCGAAGAATACGCTAGGCAGTTTGCTCCTGAAAACATAATGTTGACCTGGGTCATTTTAGATCAGCGACTTATTTTGACCTCTAAGAAGTCCATAAAATATGTATAATGCGGTTCTTGCTGTCATTAAGTTCAAAATGAGCACCAAAATGTACCCTAGACAGCAAGCTTCAGAGTAATAAAACAGCTGGTCATGACCTTGGTCTGACCTTCTAACTGGCACTAGATCAATGAAATTTTTCATTTCATTGTTGTGCTGCTGAGAAACTATCTCAGAGATGAATGCTGTCGTCTAAACTTTTGGGGCATCAACTTCAATGATTCCTAGAAATCGTCTTCCCTAACCATGCCTGACTTGTGATCTACCGTAGGTCAGTGACTTCGCAAGGGACGTCCTACATTTTTGATACCAACAATCCGCTAATTAGTTTTCTATCTCTGCCAAATTTAGCGAGGCTACGCTGCCACATTCGAAACTAAGTTTGGAAAAACTTTCGAGAAGGGTAAATTGACTCCCTACCCAAGCGCGTGTTAAGTAATGAACGATCGGTCCCGCTAACGAGATCTTTTGAATCAAATGAGTTAAGGCTTCACCGCTTCTCTTTGATAATTATCGTACTGTATCCTTGTTGTAAGTCATATTCCGTTAGTTACATGTACTGTGCTATTCAGTGCAACCGTTGGTTTAGAAAGAAGTATTTGAGGATCATAAAATAGTAAAGCGGTACCAAAAGCATTTCACTGTACTTGGCTATATGGTACTTCGGCGCCGTCACCTAAGCACAAAACTGGGAAGGTTGCAGGAATTCCGTCGTTCTGCGTGCGTTCAGTCCCTAGAGCATCTTGTTTGGAATTATTTTAAGCGCGCCCATGAAGCAAGCCAGTGAGACGATCTATTTGAGGGTAGGTCAGGCAAGGTGGTGAGAGACCCGAATATCTCTATCACTCTTAGATGATATGAGAACACATAAGTGAATAGAGCTAGACGTTTTTGAGCCCTACTTCATGCAGATATCATTGTCATTAGTCATGTATTAACAGACCGAAAGGTTGACTGATGCAACACCTCGGCACTGCCCTCGCGAATAGGGTTCTCGAAGATTGGATATATGGGCCGACGGGCTATAAGTAGTTGAGCAGAAACACTTGTGCGGTGTTATGTTTATCTGTGTTCGCCTGAATCGCATATGGTTTAATGTCATGTGGTCGAGTGGAGCGCAAAGAGGACCGTGTTGCCGACGCCATGGCTATCATTCGCAGAGAAAGCATCCCGCCGCGCCACCATACGGGCATCGATCAGATGACATCTGTTTGGAGAGTTCTTTTTTAAGATTGATCCGAACCGTTTGAATGGACGGATTCTGTGATCCGGAGCTCATGCAAGCAGTGCTCGTTGTGTGAGCCCCGACCCCCGCCATCAGATCGCGCAATTCCAGGTGCAATTAGAGGGGGCTCTTATCCCGGACAAAGGAAAAAAAGCTCTAACCCACCTTGTGTGCTGGGATGAAGAAGAGGCTGGCTTTGAGATAAGTTAGATAAGATAAGTTGGTTTTTTACTCTTTTGAGAGTTTGACACGTGTTTGGTAACCTAGGCCATGCAAGGAACAACCCATCAAATGTTATTTCGTCCCAGGAGTGCGTGCATTCAGTGTAGCGGGTAATGCGGCGATGGCCCCGCAAGATGTGAAAAATCATTTGGTGAAAAACAACAAACGTTGGATGAAAAATCAACGCAACATTTGAAATAAAGAACATTCAAAAAGCACAAAAAGCTGTAGACTGTGTTAATGCACATTGCACCATATAGTGGAGGAAATCCACAGAAGATTGTGATAATTCATTAACGTTATCGCTTTTCGGATCTCAAGATCTGACACCGACTCTCGCTGAATCTGCCCTTAAATTCATATACTTTCGATTTTCAAGCAGCTGACCATACTTTCATTCAAATACAAGCGCGGATAAAATGCGGATTTCAAATTTTCTTCAGCAAAAAAGTCAATTGAAACTGGCCGAAGCAAACCAAAGTTCGTCGCCATTTAGTACCGTACAATTTAGTGACACCGGTCATGTAGCGCAACTTCTTAATGAGCGTAATCATATGTGGGTATTTGAAAGATTCCTTCCACAGTGTCAAACAAATCATAAGGCCGCATCCTATCAAAACGAATGGATGTTGTATGGAAAGAATACACTCTTCACGCTGCATTGCGATTATGCATAGGCATCATGCTCATTAAAAGAATGCCTGTAGGGATAAGGTTTACAATCAGGTACAATTGTTCCCAAATGCTTGTGGCTGGTCCCAGGACCTTTCTATCAAATGCCAACAGCCTTGTAGGTAGTCCTGTATTGCTCGCGCGCGCGCGCAAACACACACCGAGTGACGCACTTGAGCTCAACAATAAATTAATATCCACTCACATAAAGTGGCACTTTCATGCTGCCATTGCACAACTGGTGCCACTCAGAATGGAGAATGGTCATGTGGAAAGCGCAGAGTCTATACATCATTCAGTTGTAACGGGGCTTGTAGCCGACGATGACGCGCTCATACTGAGGCTGGGGCTGGTAGTAAGCGCGGGGAGCCTCATCATCATCATCATCCTGCTCAGGCGCCTCGTACCTCTCCTCATCATCATCGTCATCAGACACCTCCGGGGGTGGGGTACTCGGTGGGCACAGGGGTGGGCAGGTGGTCGCCCTGGGGCTGGAAGCCGTTGGCGTCGGCCACGTAGACGACCTTGTAGACAACACCGTCGGGACCGGTGTAGCTGAACTGGGCCGTTGACGTCATAGCTCTCTTCAATCGCCGTATCCCTCCACCGGGCCGGGCCAGACTCGGAGGCGTAGATGCCGTTCTCCGTCTCAAAACTGCGAGAAGAATTATTGATCACCTGTAACGCTCACATTGCTAACAGAAAAACAGGCAATGTCAGGTGAAGACGGTTGACTGGGGATTGGTGGCGAGCGTTGCTCTGTTTTCGAATGCAATTGGATGAATAACTATCGTGTTTGTGGCAAATCGGTAGCTTGAATACTACAGTGTAAACACCCCATCATGAACGTCTTACTGAGCCTTCGATGCATTCGTCTTGTTCAAGCGCTTCGAGACCCTAGGTCTGACAGTGCTCAGTTATGTCTCAATGCCCCTGCAATGCGATCATTACGAACTTCTCCTAGAGCCTAGAATGCATGACTTACTGCGAGTCGTAGGACTGGTCGTCACGGAGTTCAGCCTCCTGCTTCAAGATCTCGTACACCTTGGGGGCGTAGGTGGGGGCACCGTAGCTACGGTCGGGGGCGGGCAGCGGCCACGGCCACAACGGCGGCGATCAGAATCTGGAAATGGTACAAAACGTTTTGTAGCTGAAATGATGCGATCAGTGCTCGATAATGAATCTGCATAAATACCCTTTTAAACAAAATCCTCTTCATGAACACCACAATAGTACATCAGAGATGAAGCCCGCAGCAGCAACAAATGCGTGCATTAATGTGATTCACATAACATTGCAGGGGAAAGTGAATTTTAAGTCTTGTACACTGAGCGTCTTACCAGCTTCATGTTTGTCTGCGTGTGGCTGGTCTGTCTGTCGACTGGTGCCTCTGTTCCCTACCCAGTCGTATTTATACCGAGTCGGTTCACCGTCATCAGAGGTCACCGAGACTGGCCGCACTGGTGAGGGCGTGGTCGGGGACGAGGACCGTCTCACGTCCCGCCACTGTGCGGATGTTTCCAGCCGTACTGACCTACTTTATACAGCGAACAGCCGTAAAGCGGCACCGGTTTCTTCTTTCGTCGATGCGTGCTGATCTGAACACATTTGTTCTATCAGAGGCGCGAATAAAGTCCTTTCACACTTTTGGTGGCACCAAATGAAGTTGTACTGAATCGGTGTTCCATCTCGCCGGGCAGGTGCATGTTTTGTCATATGCGTACACTTGAGACTCATGCTGTTGGAAAACCAGTTTACGAAGCTGAGCCCACAGTCATCGATCATGAAATCACTTTGCCTAATAATATGACGGTTAGTATACCCTGATTGATTTAACTTTGATCAAGTTGGCTGTATAATTGTCCTCCTGTTCTTGCTACGAGGAATAAGGCTGTTACTGCTGTCCAATCTAGATGCGCAATGTTACTCACAAAGGCACGTAACGCCTCCCGTATTTTTTAGCTCCAAGGTACGGACAAAGTGACACCGATTTCAAATGACTTTACCAACACCACTACGATAGGCAAAACATTGGGAGAATCGTGTTACCAACGAGCTGTGGGTGTAAACTAAATTGGTTATCATTCAAAAAGCCCTTTTTTATCGCTGACACGCTTGACAGCGATATGTTACATGGCTGAGAAGTCAGCCAGTCGGCTATACACATATTGTCAACCATTTTTTTTTGTGTGGTTCAAGGTAGCAGTTGGCTTTGACATGACCATCTTTGAGGGGTATCCGACAGTGGTGCCAAGAGTATCTAATTGCACTTTACCATGGAGCTGCGCCGCCGTCACCTAAACATAGAACTGGAAAGACTGCACGATTTCCGTCGTTCCGAATCTGTTGAGCCTCCAGAACTTCGGTTGGGATTTACATAAAGAACAGTCATGGCATGAGCCAGTAAGACGATTTTTGAAGGCGGAACAAGCGAGGTGGTGTTAGAGACGAACACCGTCGTGATTTTCAATGGTACCGAAACCCGCAAGTAAATGAAGTTAGACGCTTTTTAAAACAACTTTCACTAGTGTTGGCCAGACGCGTGTCTTATGAGGGCCTAACAGACAGAGCTGCTGACCGACGTAGTATTTGCGTGCTGCTCCGCAAATGCATTCGTGAAGCTTGGCTGTTCATGGACCGGCTGGAGTACCAACATTTCACTAAAAAACAGATGAATTTCCACTGGTCTCCTCATTAATCGATGGCAATCAAATCTGACGCAGAAGTCGAAAACTCCGGATGCTTACATAATTGTCAATATGTAGCGAAGCTTGCTCAGATGGATTCTGTGGATCATCCGTTTTCACTGCTAGCCCAACACACTTGCCTTCAGGGCTAGTTGTTGACAACGTGTCGTTAATAGTTCTCGTATAGATCACTGCCGCCTCCATTGGTCGGAATGTACTGGTGGCCCGTCAAGCTGTCTAAACGGCGTTCTTGCCCGCAACCTTTGCTGGCTGCAAGCTCACACCCGCTCTGTCTGCCGAAAACCCTACTTAGTCCTGAAAGGCTAGGCCAAGACGAGTAAATAGGCAGCTTTTAGGGTACACCTAAAAAGATAGCGCACGAGAAGTTGTACGTTTCACTGCAACCAAGACTAAAGTCAAAGCAGTACAGGAATAATATGTTATAGCCTCCTTCACAGATCGGAATGAAGAACCAGCATACTTCAACTTGAGGCAGCTTTCGCTCGAAAGGATTTGGAACGGCTAAGCAGGAATGCCAAGAATGGAATGTGTTGGTTTTTGTTAGTTTGTTTTCGGGTGAATTATATATTATTATTACATTATAATATCTAATATCTAATATATATATATATATATAATTTATTTATTATGTATATCCATCCTATTATCTATATATATATATATATATATATATATATATATATATCTCTCTCTCTCTCTCTCTCCTCTCTCTCCTCTCTCGCTCTCCTCTCCTCTCTCTCCTCTCTCCTCTCTCTCTCTCGATCTCTCTCTCTCCATCTCTCTCTCTATATATATATATATATATATATATATATATCTAAATCTATATCTATATCTATATCTATATCTATATCTATATCTATATCTATGTATATATATATATATATATATATATATATGTATATCTATCTATTTATCATATTATATCTAATATTATATATAATATCATATTAGAATGTTTTCGGGTGAAAATGTAAGCGAAAGTGGTCTTTCTGTAGTCGCAGGGACATTTCAGGTGTGTTTGGCTAAGTCCAGTGCGGCAAGGCCGTTCCACTCTTCAAAAGCCGACACATTTATAACCATTGATTATAGCTCCGTGACTGTCTCTGACGTGTGTAGCATGCGTCTCGTAAACTTTGCGCGGATAATTGCTTTTTAAATATGCTGCCACGTTAATAAGTTTTTCAAATGCAGAGTCTCGCATCTGAAGATATCGAGGCAAGCATTACATATCATCGAAAAAGTTAACCTGTATTTATTGGCATGCCTCACAGTAGGCAAAACTTCACAAGATCACAACATTAAAATAGGTAGCGAATTAGCTTATCATACGTCACCTTTCGATGACGTCATGGAACTTGTTCATGGTGTCAGAGTCGCGGCCAGACTAGCAGCCGATGGAGTGTGCGGAAGGATTTACCTGTGCTACTTCAAGGGCCGCAGGATGACATTAGTGGTATAGGTGTGTACTTGTATGTTACTAACGGCATTTGCGTATGTGTAGCAGGTGCTCAGGTGCGGGTCAAATTGACTTCCCAAAGTTTTTTCCGGAATGTTTTCTGAACAGCGCGGCGCAGCCGCACCATTTTTGCAAAACTGTAGACAAGTGAATAGCAAATTGTCTGACTTCAAAAAACTTAGATGTACCTTGTACGGTCGCTGACCTATGACAGACCAAAGTCGGACCATGGTTTCAGCGGAGACAGTTTCTAGGGAATCGTTCAACCTCATCCAACAACGAGATGTTAGACAACGTCATACAATTCTGAGATACTTTCTTAGGCAACGCGACATTTGAATAAACAAATAACATTGACTTAGGGTCAGGTATAAAGGCCAGACCGAGGTCAAACCCAACCTGTTGTATCACTCTAGCGCTTGCTGTATGAGCTGGTTCCTGGCGCTCATTTAAAATATATTGATCACAGAAACCGCATTGCACACCGTTCATAGACTTCTTAAAGGTCAGAATAGGCCACTTACCAAGAATGACCTAGGCCAACATTTTGTTTTAAGGAACATACTGCCTAACGTTATCATTGTCGTTCATCCAAATGCATAACTCAAAGCGGTCGTGTGTGATTTTGGTCACCATGACCCTCAAAACGTAAAAAGGCCACTGACCTTAGATGAGCATGTGATCTTTTGCTTAGAACAGTTGTCTGGGTTCTAGGAACCCTTTGGGGACCAACCTGGAATTTTACCTTTTTTACCTTATTTGACCCGAAGGTCATGATCTAGGCACCTCAAACTTTAACCTAAGTGAGGTCACGTACAGTTAAAGACACCCTGTGAATTTGGTGTCTATAGCTCTCTTAATGCTTAAGATCTCAGGGGGATCAAATGGACCTCCACCCGAGCGAAAAGTATGCAACCGGCCACGCGGGCGCGTGTTAACACGCGCTCGGGTGAGGGTCAAATTTACCCCCGCCGAAGGTTTTCCAAAATTGTTTCTAATCAGCACGGCGTAGCCGCGAAACTTTGCATAGTTGAAGAAAATGGAATAGCGGATCATGTGGTATTTCAAATTTAGATGCACCTAGTAAGGTCGCCGACCTATGGCAGGTCAAAGTCAGACCATCGTTTCAGTGAAGCTAATTTCTAGGGAATCGTTTAATTTGATGCAACAACGGAGTGTTAGACGAAGCCATACATCTTTGAGATGCTTCCTTAGCCAACGCAAATATTGAATGAGCAAATTACGTTGACCTTAGGTCAGATACGAAGGTCCGGCCAATGTCATAACCAGCCTGTTTTTTATTGTCGTATGAAATAGTTTCTGGTGCTCATATCGAATTTATTTACAGCGCGAACCGCATTATGCATCTTCCATGGACTTCTTAGAGGTCAGAATAGGTCATCGACCTAAAATGACTGATGTCAATATTTTGATTTTGGAAACATACCGCCTGGCCTAGTCACTGTCGCTTAGTTAAATACAAAACTCAAAGCAGTCTTGCATTTTTTTGGTCCCATGAACTTCAAAAGTTCAAACAAGGTCACTGACCTCAAATGAGTATGTGACCTTTTGCTTAGAAACAGTTATCTATGTTCTGGGGCACTTTGAAGTCCAGCCTGGAACTTGACCTTGTTTGACCTTATTTGACTCGAAGGTCATGAACTAGGAACATCAAACTTTACCTAAGTGAGCTCACGTACAGGTCAACACACCCTGTAAATTTGGTGTCTCTAGCTTTCTTAGTTCCCGAGATCTCAGGGGGAGGTGTCAAATTTTCCCCCATGCGAGCGAAGGGTGTCTAGCCGGCCACCCAAGCGCGCCTTAAACCATTCCTTGCAGCATTCTTGTGAATTTTTCTGTGAGCCCATGTTTGAAGCTTCACTTGCATTTTTGGTTGCGGAATTTTTTCAAGTTATTTAATTCCCAGCGACACGTCCGTTGTAAGTGGTAGAACTACCCAAATGCCCGCGCTCTGCATGTCTAAACCCGGTTCGTGGTAAAGGCATCATTCCACACTCTTATCCTCTATCTCGCTTCACGCTGCATACTCGCGACATCCCGCTCGTGTCCGGAGCAGGCTACATGCGCCAGCCACGAGTGGGCCGAAAAGCCGCCTGGGAAGAGAGACCGCGACCGTGTACCCGGTACACATGCGCAGGTTAAAGCCCGGCGGTTGGCCCTCCAGGCGCATGCCAGCCTGACCCACCGTCAACTGTTCTTCTTCATCCCATAGTACATGCGAAAGTTGAAGCTCAGCGGTTAGCCCTCCAGGCGCATGCCAGCCTGACCTACCGTCAACTATTCTCCTTCATCCCACAGCCTGGAAATAATCATTTCTGGTCGAAAGGCTCTGATCCAAACAACAACAACGTGGCAAAGGCATGTACGCGGAGACTTTTGCTGGTGAATGAACCGCTGCTGACTGGCGATGCGATGGCTCATACTGACCTGTTTCAGGCACAAATATTCATTAAAAAAACGTTAAAGCGTATGCACCATGCTTTTTTGAATACTTCATGCGGGCCAAAGCTGCATCCGCATGCTTCTCATGGGTCTCAGGAAAAGCTGATCCATAGCATTGTAGGAACTGCTGTATTGCTTCGCACACGCACACTCACCCACACACAGCCACACGCTCGAACTCATCCATAAATTAACTTCCACTCGCATAACACAGCACTATCATGCAATAATTGTATCACAAATTGATGGCGAAGGGGAATGACCTCGAGGAGAGCGCACAGCCTATACATCACTTAGTTGTAGCGGGGCTTGTAGCCGACGATGACACGCTCATACTGAGGCTGGGGCTGGTAGTAAGCGCGGGGAGCCTCATCATCGTCATCATCCTGCTCAGGCGCCTCGTACCTCTCCTCATCATCATCGTCATCAGACACCTCCGGGGTGGGGTACTCGGTGGGCACAGGGGTGGGCAGGTGGTCGCCCTGGGGCTGGAAGCCGTTGGCGTCGGCCACGTAGACGACCCTGTAGACAACACCGTCGGGACCGGTGTAGCTGAACTGGCCGTTGACGTCATAGCTCTCCTCATCGCCGTATCCTTCCACTGGCCGGCCAGACTCGGAGGCGTAGATGCCATTCTCAGTCTCGAAACTGCAGGAAGATTAAATCCCAGCTGTACCACTTACAATGGTCAAAGTCAAGCGGCTAGTTCGTGCGAGCAGTGCTCTGCCATTCGACCGCGATGGGATAACAAAGCTGGCGTGTTATAAACAAGTTGGTGTTTAGAACAGTCTGGTGTGAGCACAAAGATCCATATGTCTTTCAGTACATTTTATACAATCATGTTGCACGGCATCTTCGAGACCGAAAGTGTGACAGGGCCCATCTGTGCCTCAGTGCCCATGCAGTGCCACAGTAACGAAGTACTGCTTGAGCTCAGACAGCAACACTTACTGCGAGTCGTAGGACTGGTCGTCACGGAGCTCAGCCTCCTGCTTCAGGATCTCGTACACCTTGGGGGCGTAGGTGGGGGCACCGTAGCTACGGTCGGGGGCGGCAGCGGCCACGGCCACAACGGCGGCGAGCACGATCTGAAAGTGGTGCAACGTTAGATACATGAAACATTACGGCCAATTCTCTGTTGGCAACCAAGCTGCGTTACATGACTTTTAAAAGAGGCTTTTTGAACACACTGGCGGCGCAGTACAGACAAAGAAAGCCCTCTGTACAGTACAGTACAGACAAAGCCCTCAACAATACTTAATGTAGGCATCAATGTGGCTCAGATAACGCTTAATTTTGGCACCAATGTGGCTCAGATAACACTTGATGTTGGCATCAATGTCGCTCAGATGACACATAATGTTGGTAACACTTAATGTGGCGCACATAACACTTGAAAGGGACGTAAATCTTGAAACCGATTGCCCCTCCCTGCGCCGAACGTCTTACCAGCTTCATGTTGATGTGTGTCTGGTCTGTCTGTCGACTGATGCCTCTGTTCCTTACCCATTCTTATTTATACCGAGCCGGTTCACCACCACCAGAGGTCACCAAGGCTGGCCGCACTGGTGAGGGCGTGGTCGGGGACAAGGACCGTCCCTGGTCCCACCGCTGAGCAGATGTCATCAGTCGTGCTGACCTACTTTATACGGCGAACATCGGTTAGGGTCATAGAGACCGTTTAATTGGTGAATTTTAATTCCGGGAGCGGTGAATGCCTCGTTTTTGGTGCATTATGTCCATGTAATGCATTCTGTTAACTGCCCCAGTGACATGTGACATATCAATTGAAGGACCTAATACATTTTGCGTCAAAAAAGTTAGGTCTGGCTGGTTGCAGTAATGTACAAAAACACGAGGAGTTTTATATTAACATGTATTTTCGATTTAGGCATCCCCTTAAAGGTGTTTAAGGCCTACGCCGCTGACACTTTTGGGCCTTCCACGGATTCCCTCCATCCGCCCGAAAGGCTCTACACTCTATAGCCGGGGCCCCATATGCTAACCTGCCGGGGTATTCTCGGTTGCTGAGAGGCCCTTCACGTTGCTTGACCTGCCGACACGCTTCCGATACGCTTATGGGCCCTCCACATTGGTCTAGGGCCATTGCTGCCGTCGGGGGCCCATCTCTTAACCTGCATGGGCACACTCGGCCGTTCCGGCCCTCTAAATGGAGTCTTGGATACTTTCTATTTGAATGGAGGGCCCTACGCACTTGTCGAAGGCCCTACCTGCTAACCTGCTCGGGCACACCGGATTGCTCGGGAGCCCTGCACATTGGATTTGGTATTTAGGTGTAGAGGCCTGCGCTGCAATGGGGGGGGGGGGGGGGGGCACCTGATTGTGGCCCGGTACGCTTGGACTTTCGGGGCCCTCCTGGGGGCCTTTCGGGGCCCTCCATATTGGGCATTGGGTACTTCTTAGTTGAATGGATGACCCGGTGTTCTCGTCGGGCCCCCCCCATCTATGAACCTGTTTTGGCCAGTGGCGGACTCAGAGGGGATGGGGAGGGGGCATGTGACCATGACCCTCTTGGGCCCGGGGGGATCCATGGACTTTTAAGGGGTCACAGAACTTGCAAACGGACGCAGTTTTCTTACACAAAACACAACAAAATTGGACGTCTTTGAGCCTCCATTCGACCAAGAACGGTCGCGAGCGAAAATGAAGAGTTCATGAGAAGACAACATGAATTCTTTGCTGATTGGAAGAGTGGCGATTGGGGGAAATTTAGAGGCTCATCGCGTTACACAGGGGCGTTACGCTGCTATCGGGAATCACTTGCCAAGAAAATCCGATCTCTAAGGAGCCTTCCATGCTGCCTTGATTTCTTTGCATTCTCTCGCATGGCTTCTACTACGCTGCTGTTTTGATACTCTTGATCGATCACGGGCCCCCTCGGCATATTTCTATTCGCTCGAAAGGCTCTATACGCTTGTGCCGGGGCCGCGTATTCCGGGATACACTGCGCTGCTCAGGATGTCATACATGACC
Source organism: Pollicipes pollicipes (assembly GCF_011947565.3). Classification (NCBI taxonomy): domain Eukaryota; kingdom Metazoa; phylum Arthropoda; class Thecostraca; order Pollicipedomorpha; family Pollicipedidae; genus Pollicipes; species Pollicipes pollicipes. Next base: position 5,309,060 of record NW_023596448.1, read on the forward strand.
TTCAGGATCGAAGGAATATGACGGTGGAAAGGCAACAGGTAGAAGGCGCCAGCACCGTCGGAGGTGAAAAACTCAGCGAAAACTGGAGATAACATTTGGTTTTAAAGAGCGTCGAAGCAACGTTTTTTTAAGCAATCCGCCGAGGCAAGTCATATCCCATAAGTTTTTAAGCAAAGTGTTTCACTCTGTCTATTCTGGCTCCAAGATATATCATTGGATCGCTCTGTATCTGTGCTTAACTTCATTCACTTATAAGTTGTTGGCAGCTGATCATTCTTTGGTCTAGTACTTCAAACATGCATGCAATGCTGATCATTCGCTTTGCGCAGTAGGGAAGCGGCTCGAAACGAGACGAATCAGAAAGAGCATTCTCTCCGATAAGTCATGTGAAATCTAGTACCGTACTTTTTCATGCTTCTCTACTAATGCATCGTTGTGTGTTCCAGCGTTGTTGCCATACAAATTGCCAATGCAATGGAATGATGAAAAGTGTTAACAGTGCATACAGAAAGTGCATACAGAACACGGCAATCATCATGGTCAAACCTGCGGTACTGCAAAATACATACAATGACCAAACACATTTTAAATTATGGCTTACCACTAGCTGACATGCGCAACACATTCAAACTAAAGTCGCTGCACAAGGGCAGCCCAGGGACGCCTGCCTCAGGTAGATTGCTCCAAGACTGAACGGTCCGGGCTGCCGCCGTCGGCCGTGTGACATCGAGTTTACAGCGGCGCACTCCAGAGACACGGAGCAGCGGTGCTCAAGGAGGGACTTCGGAATACCTGGTGCGTTCTCTTGGTGGATTAGTCTGTAGGCTAGGACACAATCTGCTGAATGACCTCGTTGAACAGCGTCCAGTTCGGCTGCCGACGTGGCTCGGTGGTGTAGTCGCGCTTGCGTTTTTGTTGGTGTCATTACGCGCGTTGCGAAAACGAAGACTTTGTCGATGCGGTGGCACAAGACATGGTGAGGACCCTGCCTGTGACAATGGATATATTCACAATGTGAAGAAGGTGACGGGCGCCAACACGACAAAACATCGCCCAACCGCTCAAACACAGCTCAACAAGGGAGGGCCGCAACGGGCCCAAGTAAGCCCGGCGGCAGGAGTGGCGCGTGACGACCCCAGCTGGGCGGCCAGTCCCTCAGCCACACTGCGGCCGACGTCAGCGTAGAGGCTGTTGAGCTGGTCCACAGCTCCGTCATTGAGACCGATATCCGGGCTTTGGTGTTGGCAGTGCTGATGACGCGCCATGACGTCCTTCTTCATGCTGTTTTATTGAGTTTGGAACGTTGATAACTCGTTCCGGGCCTTCACCAGTAGGATCAACGGAAAAAAACTAAATGCGTCAAGTCTAGGCTAGTGTCAAGTTTAGGCTAGTGTTAAGTCTAGGCCTTACTCTGCCCTCAGTCGGTGAAGCGTTGCGTGTAAAGATGATATCGGCCGTATAAAACCCCAATCGTCATGTTCCGATACCATGGCTCAACCCCAATCGTCATTTTCCGATACCACGACACAACCCCAATCGTCATTTTCCGATACCACGACACAACCTCAATCGTCATGTTCCGATACCACGGCACAACCCCAATCGTCATTTCCCGATACCACGACACAACTGTAGTGCTTTGAAAGACGATGGTCTCCGGTCGTCTCGCTCATGACCTTCATGTCCGCCTGATTGCAGAATTTGTAATCGATGCACTCCAGTTTTGAACGGTAAATGTCTGACGTCATGTTGTATAACGTGTATCCTATGTGAAAGCGAGGATAAAAGTACATCTTACGACACGGATATTAGCGAGTCAAGAGGACTCATGTTATTTTGTTGGAACGGGGATGTTCTAGACGTAAAAATAATGTTTCTGGAATTTCCAATGGTGATAACTTTTTCCAACACACGAGAGGTTTGCGATTCGGTGTGCTTAGATCCTTCGGGCTGTCAATGTTTTGAAGAAAAAAAAACACCCACGCCGCAAGATACGTGGACCAATCCATTTACACAAAGTTAAGCGCCTGTTGCAACACTAACAATTGTCCAACACAAACAACTAACAATTGTCAAATTAAATAAAGTTTATGCCAAATATTGGCCGCTTAGGTCTGTGCTAGCATTCCCCTGCCATTCGAACATGATGGAATAAGAAGGCTGTCGTATTTCGTACAAGTTGGCGGGTGCAATACTGATAGCGCACACACACACACACACACACGAGTATAAATGTCCTGATGCACATTTCACGCATTCACGTCACACAAAATGTTGGAGACCGCAAGTATGACAGTGCCCACTTGTGTGTCAATATCAATGCATTGCGATTATAACGAGCCATTGCTTGAACTTAAACAGCAGGCCTTACTGAGAGTCGCAGGACTGGTCGTCGCGGAGCTCAGCCTCCTGTCTGAGAATCTCGTACACCTTGGATGCGTAGGTGGGGGCACTGTACCTACGGTCGGGGACGGCAGTGGCCACGGCCACAACGGCGGCGAGGAAAATCTGAAAATGTTTCAACGTTATGTACGTGCAACATTGCGGCCAGCGCTTTGTTCGATCGCGAATCAGGAACAAAATGATCTTTCAGGTAAGGATATTGATGAACACGGGGTTATGTACGCTACATCTGAAACCACCAGCAACATTAGGCATCGACATTCGTGCAATTAGAAACAACTATGAGGAAAGCAACTCTTAAAACAGATAACGTTTTCTGCATTATAAGTCAAGTGTTCTTACGTTACTGAGCGTCTTACCAGCTTCATAACTGTGTATGTGTGTCTGGTCTGTCTGTCAACTGGTGCCTGTGGTCCTTACCCGTCGTATTTATACCGAACCGGTTCACCACTACCAGAGGTCACCAAGGCTGGCCGCACTGGTGAGGGCGTGGTCAGGGGGCAAGGACCTCCCCTCGTCCCACCACTGTGCAGGTGTCACCTGCCGTGCTGACCTACTTTATTCAGCGAACAGCCGTAAGAATGCAATAAGAAGAAATATTATATATAATAGAAAGGCAGTAACTTTTATTGGAAACCCATATAGATCTAAAATAATTCGTTTCATGTTTAAACACGAAGCTCGCTTTTGCATTTCTGGGCTCTAGTAAAGTTGAAAAGCTTGATATCTCGAATTAACTCCTTCTGTAGGTCTGATCTCTTCAAATAAAATAAGTATGTACACAATTGTTTTTCTTAAGCTGTGCCAGGTGTGTGTGAGCTGACACAACCAGCTCGGAGGCTCTGGGCTCGGATGGTCTGAAATCGTCGCAGATCCGGAGGTGTTTGACGGGAAGTTGCTCAATGTGGAAAAACGATGGCAGGTTGAGCTTATTATACAAAAATGAACCGACGATTAGATATAGGCTGCGACATCTATGCCGTTGCAATCAAAGGCAGCTGTGAAAAGCGGGCTCTCTTCACCCTCAGAGGTGTAAACGGCGTTACGGCTCGTGTTAGACGCCAGCGTCGTGCCTCGGCACCATCGAAACTATTACGCTTGAAGCTCCCCTTGGTTTTCCTTTTCCTTCGCGAAGGTGCAGTCTTGAGCCGTGACACAAATAGGCCAATGTTTGCATGAACTAAATAAACAAACAAATAAACAAACTTGCTGAAGTTCAGGCTTGAATCAAGCCAGTTGTTCATGCCCGAATCTAATTTTCAGGCGTCGACCAACGTTCCGTCTGCAATTTATGCGTCCATCACGAGTTTGTGCAACGCATAGTTACGCCGATGATTACCGGCAAGCCGGAAATCTGGACATGTCGAGAAATAGTGTCAAATACAGCACCGAGTCTTCGAAACTGTGGAGTCGTGCGAAATTAACATCAGGACGTGCACCGACTCATTGCTTGTATTTACAACCCATTTATTTGGAAATTTGTGCACTGTCTTGTCCATGCATCAACTTGACCTCTTCGGTCGTAGTTCCTTATTGTTGCGTCGTTAAAATGCAACCGGCTGAGCACGCAGTCGCCAGCGGCCAGTATTTTAAGTAAAACGACGAAATGGGCACGCGTCTGCGTATGTTGCCGGCGTCAGGCAGTCGTCATTTATTCATCCGTTGGTTGCGGCGGGAAAGGTGAGCCATATTGATGATCAAATACAATACCCGAACTCCTTGCTTTGGGAATTCCCAGAAAAACCACATACATCTATTGACAAATAATTCGCAACGGGTAAGATAACAGAACCAATGACATGCTGTAAGTTTTCATCAAAGCTTGCTGCAAAGGCAAAACAGCACCACAACGGATCTTCGCGGGGTGTGTTTCAGAGTCACTCAATAGTCCGACAACACAAGCACATTACAGCAGCATTGACAAGTGGCAGAGGCGAAACTAAGGGGTCTGACATTCACAGAGACAGCAGGTTCGGTTTTCCCGAAGCTTTGCTATGCGGAATAGCACTTGAACCGGAGCGCAAGTCTGAAGAGCAGGATTTGGACGCTCCTGGTAGTCGGCACATCGCATCCGGCTCCCGTCAGGCATCCCGGCAGCCAGGGTTCGGTTCAGCCAGGGAATCCCATAGATGGTGTCGAATGCATCCCGAAATAAGGCAAATGCAAATCGTCCATACGCGCATCGTCTGAACATGGCAGTTTCACGGAGCAAAAATCACCCGGGGGAGACTGCTGTTTCATGACCAATTCCTGAATGGTGCTGCCCGGTTATTTGTGTGCACACTGCGGGCCATGCCAGGACATCATGCATGTGTGACAAACGTGAAGTAACTAGTCAAATGTGGGAAGCCAATGTCCAAACCGAGGCTCAAGCTCATAGCACAGTACATGTAGTTTGATTGATGTTTTAACTTCAGACACGTGTTCGGATGAAAAGTGCGAATTACATGAGCAAGCAACGCACAGAAATGACTCCTTACACAGAAGACCTCAAACATGGATGAAAATCACATGGCTCAAATGCTGGTTGTACTGTTAAGGTATGTCGTATGGACCTGGTATAGTAAACGAACATGATAATAAATCAAGTTAAATGTAAAGCCTTTACACATCACAGCCAAGCATCGCAAAATCAATGCAATAAGCCCAAGGAATGCGCCATGGCCATGGACCGGGTTCAAACGACAAACGGTAGGCTAGTGACCAATTTTTCGCTGTTATCTTCACATGGTGGATCTGCAAATGCACCTTCAAAGTTCACCTTGGTGTCTTTTGGGAGCAGAAACTAAACGTGGATATCTCCAATGATGCTACAGGACACCAGGACAAACGTCCCTAAAGAAATACAGCATGTTCGAATGCTTAACGGTCGAGAGAGACGAACCATCTCAAGCGCATTCGGTAGCACAATTAGAGGGCTATCGAGCGGCGCCGAAACATGTCCGTCCGCTACTGGTCTTTAAACAGTTATTTAACATAACTCTCACAAAGCGTGTCATCGATGTAGGGAAAATACTCTAACATAAAAACTGGTGCCTGCAGTGTGTCGGCACTCTGGCCCTTCACTCAGCACCTGTTGCTGAATGACATGAACTGAGTTCATCAGATCGCTTACCAAAATGCTGAACTAACACCCGCATGCCTCAGGTTTTCTTTGAGCTGAATCGACAGATTACCTGTTGCTCTGATGTCACTTCTGAATTGTTTTGCTTGATCTAAATGATGCCATTTGATATAAATCATCTTGAGTTTCTTATGTTGACAATGTATGGGAATGTATGACCTAAATCTTTGATAGAACCGACGCAAATTAACAAATGCCACGCGACATTCAAGCGTTTCTGATTTTGAGATTGTGGTAACCATGTTAATTCTATTTTCGAAAAGAAATTAATCTCGTCCCCGCGAGACCTTAGCCACGTGACCTGATCTGAAGTAGCCGGAATGAAACTAATCAGTGTTCTTGACATTGCAGTGACGTAGATAAGACAGTAGTAATAACCCGATTCTTCGGAGAAAACCAGGAGAATAGAGACATGTATGGGTTGATGTTCCGGCAACATGTCTTTGTCGAAAGAAATAGCAAAAGTATCGATAAAAGTCAAGAGTTTTGATAGAAACATGTCACCGAAATATCAGCGCATCTACATCTCCATTTTCTTGATTTTCTGCGAGGAATAAGGCTGCTACTACCGTCTTATCTTCGTGCGTAACGTTGCTGGCAAATGCACGTACCAGTTAACGCGTGGACGTTTGACATGTGGGAGTATATTTCTTGATGTCAGTCATATATCCTCCAGAAGGACTCGGCCTTGCCTGATGAGGTATGCACAAAAGGATAACTTTTATCGAAAAATGACATAGTATGTCCGGCGACTACTCATCGAGGGCGTGAATAACATAAATTTAAGAACTCTTTGACCTGCTGAAAGACAAAACTACCCGCGCCCACACCAACAATCAGGCCCTCGGTACACCTTAAGTGTACCGAGGTACACCTTAAGTACACCTTAAGTGTACTTAAGTGTACGTTGGGAGAAAGGGGAAGCGTATCCAAAAGAATATGTTCACACATATGTTCAAAAACACATGGTAACACAAATGTAAGGCACAGACAATGCCTTTCTTCAAATCCAACTGTTGGCACATTGGACAGGCAGAATGACTAATATAAATCTTAGTATATTGTGAAAAATGGTTGCTTGCGATGTCAGGCATAGTTTGCTCCATTAAGGTTTACTTGTGGGCGCAAAATGACCACTGCAGTCGACGCGCCCGAAAACTCCAATGAACAACAACAAAACATTAAGGTTTACTTTGATATGGTACATAACTTTGGATCGCCCTTGCGTTCTGTTGGAAAAATATTTCGGTCGATACGATAACTTTACAAACCCGATATGACGTATCCTGATGTCTCTACGTAGATGTCTGATGTGCTGCCAAAGCAAAAGTTGTGCAAAATTCACTGAAATACCGAACGCGATCAAAGACACCGTACATTACAGCATGTACATCTCACCAATGCTCAACCAACGGGTACGGAATACATGGGCAGGAAGGCGGGACCCGTTGCTAGTGTTAAAACCGGTCCTGGTTGCAACATCACATGGCCAGAACGGGCATACCTTTAGCAATGTAACTTAGCACGTTAACAATGAGAACCATATAGACACGCCTATTTGAAAGATTTGTATGGTAAATTTGAAACTTCACAGGGGTATCCAACGTAACTGAACATTAGCCACCCATCGTCTGCAAATTTTCCAGCTACTTAAGTGAAAAAATCTAACATGATTACAAATATTCACTCACTTTACATCTGGAAAAATCACTGTGCGAACTCTACTCAGACAATCCTTCTGCTTTTTTCAAGGAAATTTAATGCCTTTTGATTTGAGCCCTACCATGCGCTGCACTCCAGATATGATATTCATCTTCAGGTTTCATTCACACTCGCACGAATGCAACATGATGGGAAGAATATTTGATGGACAAATGTAAATGCCCCCGCCAAATCTAAGAATAATTCAAATAGTCATACCTTTGCCGACACTGTTGTATTACAACGCATGCATGCAGGCACACCAAAAAACACACAGATACCACCATCAACTATTTTTCTCTCGCAGAGTAGCATTGCAGTGCTAATCCTGCATCAATGGCACTCAAGCTGATGGGGTATGGAGAATGGTCATGTGTAGTGTTTGTGGCCGGTCCATTGTTTTAGTTGTAGCGGGGCTTGTAGCCGATGATGACGCGCTCATACTGAGGCTTGGGGTAATAGTAAGCGCGGTGAGCCTCATCATCGTCACCATCTTCCTCAGGCACCTCGTACCTCTCCTCATCATCATCGTCATCAGGCCCTTCCGGGGTGGGGTACTCGGTGGGCACAAGGGTGGGCAGATGGTCGCCCTGGGGCTGAAAGCCGTTGGCGTCGGCCACGTAGACGACCTTGTATGAGACCAGTGTAGCTGATATTTGTAACATGTGCGTGAAAGCGACTGTGTACATACAATGTTCCTGTTTTCCAAGATCATTTAATTTATTTTGCTCTGCTCCCTAACATACCTTGCACACGAGACATGATACTCATTTTCGGGTTTCATTCACACTCGTACCAATGAAAAATGATGAGAGAAATATTTGGTCGGCATATTAAATGCTTCTGCTGAATTTCAAACTGATCAAATGTTCATAGTTTTGTGGACATATGTATTGCAATGCGTAGTTGCAAACACACACACACACATACACATAAACACACATACTGCAATAAGTTAACTCCCACTCGCAAAGAGAAGCATTGTGGAGCTCATCCTGCATCAATGGCACTCAAGCTGATGGACTGTGGACATGATCATGTGTACTGTTCGTGGCCGGTACGTTTTTTAGTTGTAGCGGGGCTTGTAGCCGACGATGACGCGCTCATACTGAGGCTGGGGCTGGTAGTAAGCGCGGGGAGCCTCATCATCGTCATCATCCTCCTCAGGCGCCTCGTACCTCTCCTCATCATCATCGTCATCAGACACCTCCGGGTTGGGGTACTCGGTGGGCACAGGGGTGGGCAGGTGGTCGCCCTGGGGCTGGAAGCCGTTGGCGTCGGCCACGTAGACGACCTTGTAGACAACACCGTCAGGACCGGTGTAGCTGAACTGGCCGTTGACGTCATAGCTCTCCTCATCGCCGTATCCCTCCACTGGCCGGCCAGACTCGGAGGCGTAGATGCCGTTCTCCGTCTCGAAGCTGCAAAAAGATTCACAAATCAGCTGCAATGCTTAGAGTCTCGAATCAGAGAAGGTTCATACCACACAATGTATGCTCGCGCGAGCGGTTACGACATTGTAACGACATTGAGGTCTTCACGGATGAGACGTCTTTTGCCTGATTCGCCCGTTTCCCTGGGCCTGTGTTCATACCCACATACTGCCCCCCTTAATCAGGTTATACCCCCCCCCAGAAATAGCTATAATGCCTTTTGCAAGTTACGGGATTTTTCGCCAGATGTCATGCAGGAGTTTCAAGAAATTTCACGACTGAAGGTGCCATTTGTGTTAATAATTACGGAGGTGGTGTGCCCAGAGCTACTTATGACTAAACAAACCACCAAAAGTAATATTGTATAGCTGTTCTGGAAGTACTCACTTTCTCGTAAATGTCCTACCTATGTTCATATAACCGCACCGTTGCCCATAGTTTTCTATCAAGTATGTATCCTACGCAATCCCTGGCGCATTCCATATCAGTATCCTTGAGCTTACTAAACCCGTTAAGTCATCTTATCTGAAGGTGATAGTGTGAAGAAAGCTGTCGTATTTTGTGAAGTTCGATGTTTTGAATGCTAACCGATGAGTACATCTAACGGTGCATGCCGCGCAATGCCGTCGATGTATCTGAAATTGTGCCACCAACTATAGACAAAACCTCCAATATTTCTCCGCTGCACCTCCAAGTGCGCGCATTGTGAAACTGCACCAACACACTACTGCCACTTTGACAGCGATACTTACTGTGAATCGTAGGACTGGTCGTCACGGAGCTCAGCCTCCTGCTTCAGGATCTCGTACACCTTGGGGGCGTAGGTGGGGGCACCGTAGCTACGGTCGGGGGCGGCAGCGGCCACGGCCACAACGGCGGCGATCAGAATCTGAAAGTCGTGTAACATTAGCTTTTTTGACTGCGTGATCAATGCTTTTGATAGCAAATCTACATGCAGAGTTACTTATAGAATCCATACCAAAGCGAGCTCGTATGTCTGCACCACTTCATTTAAGCAATAATCAAAACCAACCTTTACTATCAAACGTCTGGATCAATACGAATCTGATGACAAGTGTAGTGCGAGTAAGTGATAACCCAACGGTGCATCTTATCACTGGAAAGTCTTACCAGCTTCATGGTTGTGTGTGTCTGGTCTGTCTGTCGACTGATGCCTCTGTTCCCTGCCCAGTCGTATTTATACCGAGCCGGTTCACCACCGCCAGAGGTCACCAAGGCTGGCCGCACTGGTGAGGGCGTGGTCGGGGGACAAGGATCGCCCCTCGTCCCACCACTGTGCAGGTGTTACCGGGAGTGCTGACCCACTTTATACAGCAAACAGCCGTAAGGCGGCCGTCTGCCCGTTCTTCTGGCGATATGTGCTGATCTAAGCACATCTATTCAGGCAGAAGCACAGATCTTGTCGCATTAGGTCATAATATGCACGTTAGAACAGGTCCCTCCCACCTCAGCAATTGTATCACTGAATGAAAAGGCATGTTCCACGTTTACGTGGGGTTTTGAAATGAAATAGCCATCTTGAGAACATTTTGATACAGTTCACGGCTATGTCCTTTTTAAGACCCAAACCCGTTTGGCGTCTGAGTTATACGCCAGTAAAAGTGTTAAATGGTTTATTGGGAAGCTATTTCAAAGTCACCTTCGCATTGGCATTAGCTTAGGAACGTGATACGATTGCCGTTACTTTATAGTCTGCTTTTCGGCCATAGTCAATAGAGTATAGCCGCTGATATATTTGGAAAAGCGATGATACGGTACGTATTGTGCAATCCGAGGAAGATGGTTGGCTATTAGTAAGATTTCGCTGCTGAATGCGTGTCGCCAACGTAAGCGTGAGCACTAGGGTATGTCATCGAGGGCGGAGTCTCTTGGCATCAGCTGAAACAAAAGTTTTCCTTGGCATGCGGATTAATAACAAGCTTTCAGGTCTGTCGCACGGCACCAATGTTGATATTCGTGAGGCGAGAGCAGTTTTTCTTTGATAGGCCAAGAAAACCATATTCGATACTAGCGTCACCTATTTGACGCACTGGGATAATTCTCCAACAAGCCTCAAAGCTGTCACTTTCCACACTACTGTTACTTGGTGGATTAAGTATAAATAGATGTCATGAAGAGCACCAGCAAAACATTGTCAAACAACTTTTAAGATCAGGTTTTAGTAAATAACATTATTTTTTGGGTAAAACCCAAAGTTGTGCAGCCATGAGAATGGTCCAGCAGACCGGGCTAGGTTCAAGTTTATTATTGCTAACGCATCATTGTGATGTTGATTTGCAAGTTATGTGCTTTTTGCTCGGGAGATATGGGGTGTTTGGCTTAGTTTTTCCGGTATCGAAACATTTCTTGCGAACAATTACTTACATAAACATGCTGAAGGCTACACGGTCGCGCACAACGCATTTTGTGACAGGCCACCTGGCTCTTCTGTCGCACCATCAACTGCCGACGGCGGGAAAGCCTTCAGCTACAACAGGTGACTGAGCGAATTGAAGAGGAATCTCACTAAAGCCATCTTCAAGACCGCGACAGTAGAAATCATGGTACTATGGACCAACGAAGCGATCCCCGTTCATGATCTAAAATACGTGACAAAATTTGTTGAAAAGGATTGATATCATTCCAATAGAGCTATCAGCAAGAAATCCAAGAAAGTGAGTGGCACAGCAACGCGACCACCACGAAATTCAACAAGTTTCTTGATGTCGTGAAATGCAAGTGCAAGCCCCAGTGCAGCTTTCCATGCCTAATTGCATGCAGTGCATCAAGAGGAGGTTGCCATGAAGGACCGGTGCAGCAATGGGAAGCTTACCCTGGGGTCATATGACGGGGATACGACTGTGACTAGGGAGGTTCGCGAGGTGCGGAGGATGACCAGACAACTCCAGGAGCGTCGTGGCTCGGCCGCCAGCGAGGCGGTGTCCCCTGCCGAACCTGGGTCGCCTTCCCTGCCGACCGCTGAGCTCGCGCCGCCTGCTGAGCCAGCGCTGGCTGCTAGTGCTGACCGAGAGCCCTCTCCGGGACCAAGTGGTCTCAGCGCTGGCAAGCCAGCCGAGAGCACGGATTCTTACACGATTCTGTACGTGGTAGAAGGTTGCGGCGACGCCGACTGTGCGTTCCGGGTGAGACCACGGTCACTGTAGATAATAACGTTAACGATCTGACTAACACCACTCTGGCGGTTGACAGCTACGGTAGCTCGAACCGGGCCGCTGCTGCTATCATCACTGCCTTTCCACAAGACAGCAGAGACGGACTGGCTACTTGAAATCAAATATCGTACATCCTGAGAAAATCTGCTGGCAGGAGACAGAGCGAGTAAAGAGACGGCTCGTTAAAATTTTGAAGCACTCCACAAATCAGAAGAGTTCAGAAGCAGTCTGAACGAGCCACAACACGTGGTAGTATGCGCCCTACCCTGAGGGTAAACCCCTCTGACGTCACCTGACCTTTCCCGCACCCGGTGTAACCGGCCATATAACATGCCATTCAGGGACAAATAAGGAGCGCAGGATGTGAGTTCAAACCCTTACCACCACTGTTTGGTGAGTCGGAACGCGGGCGCTCTAACCAACTGAACTATTGGGACGAAATATGGAGCTTGGAGAGGAACGAAAATAGCAATAGCAAATAACGAAAACGTTAATGAAAATAAAATTAAAATGCCTCTTGATGTGGGGAAGCTTCGGCATTAGGAAAACTCGTTGTCACCGCCGGAATAATGAAACGACACATTTGCACGAAGAGTAAGAAAGCATACTAACTGATCTCCCTTTTCTATATTCATAGTTATGTCTGACTTCTACGTGCGAAGGGTGATTAGATCATGTAAACAATATCCTTGAGAACGTTAGTTCTATTTTTAAACAAAATCGGTCTCATTGGCATTTTACGCTTGCATGGTCACTCACGTGTGTTTGTTGGCTGGAGACAAGAATTCATATGTACTTAACGTATTAGCCCGCTGAGTACCTCAAGGATTGCCGCTTGTGGTGGACCATTCAATCGAAACATTTAATAGCCATCGTTTTTGAAACGTTTAGGAGTTTTTCTCTATTATCCGAGGGTGCCTAAAATATACGCAACAGTGCAGACATCATTGTATTTCAGTGCACACAAACACACATACACAAGGACAACAATAAATTAGGTTCGCTGATGTAGCGTTATGAGCCCAAATTTTGCATCGTTTGTACAGAACGCGACGGGCCATTGCGAACGATCACGTGGAAAGCGAAGAGACTGTACATCGTTCAGTTGTAACGGGGCTTGTAGCCGACGATGACGCGCTCATACTGAGGCTGGGGCTGGTAGTAAGCGCGGGGAGCCTCATCATCGTCATCATCCTGCTCAGGCGCCTCGTACCTCTCCTCATCATCATCGTCATCAGACACCTCCGGGGTGGGGTACTCGGTGGGCACCGGGGTAGGCAGGTGGTCACCCTGGGGCTGGAAGCCGTTGGCGTCGGCCACGTAGACGACCTTGTAGACAACACCGTCAGGACCGGTGTAGCTGAACTGGCCGTTGACGTCATAGCTCTCCTCATCGCCGTATCCCTCGACCGGCCGGCCAGACTCGGAGGCGTAGATGCCGTTCTCCGTCTCGAAACTGAGGGGAAAGATTTGCGAATCAGTTGCAGCACTTACAGTTGTGACATAAAAATCACTAATAACAAACCATGACCGTAAAGTTTTGTGGAAAGGTTACTTTGTCATTAAAACACGATGGAGCAAGAACGCGATCGTGTTTGACACCAGCCGTTACGTGGAATCCTGGCTTACGTAAACAAATAATCATGAATGCCTTACATGTGACGTTACACGCTCATATTACGCAACCGTTTCGAGACTGCAAGTCTGACAGTGTTCAGTTATGTCAGAATACTCCAGCATGGCAATCGCAGGCACTAATTGAGCTTTTACGGCAGGACTTACTGCGAGCCGTAGGACTGGTCGTCGCGGAGCTCAGCCTCCTGCTTCAGGATCTCGTACACCTTGGGGGCGTAGGTGGGGGCACCGTAGCTACGGTCGGGGGCGGCAGAGGCCACGGCCACAACGGCGGCGAGCAGGATCTGAAAAACGAGATGCAGTCAGTTATTTGATATGCCTCCATTTCGTTATTGAATTACAAATTCCGTTTGCAGTGCATTGTTCAATTCGAATACTTGTACTGCGTTGAAAATGATTGACGGCTAAATCATATATTGATAATGAACAGCAGAACAACACAATCCCGATGACAACACAAAGGGAGGTGCATTCCATAACCAGCTATGCATATTTTTGCCACGTATCTTACCAGCTTCATATCTGTGTGTGGGTGTCTGGTCTGTCTCTCGACTGATGCCTCTGTTCCTTACCCAGTCGTATTTATACCGAGTTGGTTCACCACCACCAGAGGTCACCAAGGCTGGCCGCACTGGTGAGGGCGTGGTCGGGGGACAAGGACCGCCCCTCGTCCCACAACTGTTCATATGTCACCGGGGGTGCTGACCTACTTTTTGCGGGTGGAATAACGACGAGCCTGTAACCCATCCGTTCTGGTGGCAACGTGTTGATCTAAGTCTAATATGAATCAACTCAAGTCCTCGTCTTTAGACGAGAAAATGACTGCCACATGGCTACTATAATAACAGGACTTAGATGACGGTATAATGATGCCATGGATGTTTGTGAAACCTTGAAAAAGTTTGCACATCCTCGTGGACGTATACCTCGGAAACTAAAGTGTCTTATGTCTTGAGAGGGACAGAGGTGGGAACTGCCCCGAATGATCTTCAATGTGGCAAATTGGGTTCAAAACCCCATACAAATGTGAAACGCCCCCTTTAATGATTCTGCCCACGTTACTCCTGGTTACAGAAATGATAAACGCGTCACTTAATACGACTGGTTGGCCTCAGGAATGTTGGTCTGCCTACGGCGACCCTGAAAGAATACTAAAATCGTTCGTGAAGAATAGAACCGAGTGCTTTGGAGAGCACTACTAAAGGGCTATCAACTTGCACGGCAGCACACTTGTCTGATGAAGGCCTCAGTTTTATTTTTGACGAATGACCCCGGGAAGTGCATCACTTAATGCGGGTGGGGGGGGGGGGGGGGGGGGGGCTGCAGCGGCGATTTGTGAGGGTATTGCAGTCAATTAAACATTCATGGTCTTGCGCGTTGAATGCGACCCTGTGCAAGTGACATTGTGGGAGCACCGTCTGTCTGAATCTTGTGAACCTGTTCCTGGCTTCACAGAAACTTACATATTGCGAACAAATTTCTCTTGATGAGTATCATTTATCAAGGTGGAGAACCCTATCAAACGTGGAGAAAACGCGCATTTACGAAACGTAATGCTACGATAATATCTTGGCACGTGAAAGCTCAAGGTAAGATAAAATGAACTGGCACCGACGCTTCAAGGCTTTTGCAGTCCAACATCTCATTCCTATCCAAGATCATCTGTCAGGCTCTCGTTCAGATTTAACCATCAAATTTTCAGACCATTCTGACCATTCAGACCATCGTTCATGTTTACCCGGTGTGCATGGAAATAACAAAATTTGCAGGCACCTACTCTTGCAAAATTCCGCTCCAGTGTGAAAAGCATCAAAACAATTCTTATAAAAATAATGACATAGCCAGAATTCGTGTAAGTGGATGAAACAATCCGGCTGGGAATTACCAATAGCCGCCGGAAAACAGCGAAAGTAATGTAAAAATGGAAACCTTCCACAGTATTGCTAAAACAGTTCGCATGGATCAAATGGAGTAAACGACAATAGCATTTAATGAGGTATAACCTAAAACCATTCCACTTTATGCCCAGGTATCTTAAAATCAATGCAATGGGCCCAGTGGATGCGCTTTGGCAATGGACCAGGTTCATATGAAATAAATAGCAGAATTATACTAAACATTTTATTCTCTCTCATCTGCATATGATGGATCTGCAGATATGCATCAACAGTTCCCAATGGTGTTTCCGGAAGCACAAGATCAATGTGGAGGCCTCCATTGGAGTCGTAGAACAGCAGCACAGATTTTTCATAAAGATATAGAACAGCGTTTTTAAATACAAGATAGTCAAGCGAGACCAGCCAATTCATGTGCATTTGATAGCATAGGTAGAGAGTTATCAAACGACTTCGAATCATCAACCCCGTCCGCCACTGGCCTGTTAACGATTACTTGATGTGATAAGGACTAAAAATATCATTGAAAAAGCGGGAAACGTTCTACTCTAATAGCACAAAACTGGTGCCTGCAGTGCCAGCGGTTCCGACTTACATTCACTACCTGATGCCGAATGACATGAACCGAAGTCGTTATTATTATTATTAGTATTATTACTATTATTGCGAACATTGGAGAAATCGAGCGAGTGGCTATCATAACGCCGCGTCAGTACACACTACACATGATGCACATGCGATGTTATAAAACATGAACGACTTGTGGTACAATCAGCACCGGCGCGTCATGGCCAGTTGGTTAATTTCGGCAAGTTCTCTGTTGAAAGACATTGCTTTGCTGTTGAACTCATTTAACTTTTTACAATTGCAAGATTGAGTCGGTGTCTATCAAAGTACATCCCTCAGCCGTATGTTTTCTTATGCGCTTTCCGACGATCTGTCTCAGTTTGTTGATTACGGCACCTACACCTTACAGTCTGCTGACATCCTGCATCTGATCACGGGGAAATGGGCGACATGGGGGTTGTTATCCGACGTATGGAGGC
Organism: Pollicipes pollicipes; assembly: GCF_011947565.3. Classification (NCBI taxonomy): domain Eukaryota; kingdom Metazoa; phylum Arthropoda; class Thecostraca; order Pollicipedomorpha; family Pollicipedidae; genus Pollicipes; species Pollicipes pollicipes. The sequence continues at coordinate 5,325,470 of NW_023596448.1, forward strand.
TGCCCTAGACACTGTATTGTTGGCTGGCCAAAATCGAATGATGCCTTTCTCAAAACTCTTAATTTTTTGACGCACACAAATCTGGAGGCGAAACCTCGCCCAACGACAATGCCAGGGCAAAGAGGTATGAATAATCACATGTGCAGTGCCGTCTTCGCAAATCATAAACAGCATGCTCCCATTTGAATAATGTTTTAGTTGCGGGTCATGCAAACTGCAAGGCTGAGAAAATAAGGCACGATTCAGCGTTAAATAAGGCATGATTTACAGTCACAGTTGCTCTGGCATTACTCAATATGACGGGGTAACCGTAAGCCAGAGCTAGAAATGTTTCAGAACTAGATTGAATGCCACCGGAGATTTTCTGTGCACTGCAAAGCAAATAAAGGCATGGAAGAAGTCTGACTCGCCCGAATCGCTGTCCTCTTTGCGAGCTAACGCCTTAGCAACCATTGACTGTTGGTCATCATCGCTTTAAGTGGCGCGTAGCGTACAATGACAGCGAACAAAGTGGTAGTGAGGCCTGATCGGAATCAAATGAGGGACAGAGGCTGCGGTGCTATCGATTCTGTTCGCATTTCAAGCGACCGGATGGGAGACAACAGTTACTGTTTTCACCTAGTTCGGGATGAGATGCGAATTATAGCAGAACAAGCGGTTGCAGCATCTAAGTTATCATTCTTAAAGATTTGGTCAAAATCACTTCCGTGGATAGTTGCATGGAACCAACGCCCACGATACCTAGTGATTGTTACGTTAGCCACCACCACTGGACCGTTGAACTCCGGGTCAACGGCATAATTTCATGGCGATAGCTGAACGAGCCACAACACGTGGTAGTATGCGCCCTACCCTGAGGGTAAACCCCTATGACGTCACCTGAACTTTCCCGCATCCGGTGCTACCGGCCACGACCATGTCATTCAGGGGCAAATAAGGAGCGCATGATGTGAGTTTAAACCCTTACCACCACTGTGTGGTGAATCGGAACGCAGGCGCTCTAACCAAATGAATTATTGTGACGAAATACGGAAGTTGGAAAGGAAGGAAAATAGTATTGAAAATGTAGTGAAAGCGTTAAAGAAACGAAAATTAATATGCCTCTTCATGTTGTGTGGAAGCTTCAGCATTAGGAAAAATCATTGTCACCGCCTGAATAATGAAGCGACATATTTTCACGGAGAATAAGAAAGCATACTATCAGATCACCTTTTGCTATTTGTTGTGTAAGGCTTATAAGTGCGCAGGGTGATTAAATGATCTAAACGATATCCTTGAGAACGTTAGTTCTATTTAAAAAACCTCGGCCTCATTGACATCTTACGCTTGCATGGTCAGTCACGTATGTTTGTTGGCTGGAGACAAGAATCCACCTGCACTGCACGTATTAGTCCGCTGAGTATCTCAATGATGGTCGCTTGTGGTTGACCGTTTAATCAAAGCAATTACTAGCCATTGTTTTCGAGACGGCTAGGAGTGCCTCTCTAGAATACCGAGAATACTTAAAATATACGCAACAGTGCAGGCATCGTTGTATTTCAATGCACACACACACGCACACACACACACGGGCAACAATAAATTAGGTTCGCTCATGTGGCGTTATGAGCCCAAATTCTGCATCATTTGTACAGAACGCGACAGGCCATTGGAAACGATCAAGTGGAAAGCGAAGAGCCTGTACATGGTTCAGTTGTAACGGGGCTTGTAGCCGACGATGACGCGCTCATACTGAGGCTGGGGCTGGTAGTAAGCGCGGGAAGCCTCATCATCGTCATCATCCTGCTCAGGCACCTCGTACCTCTCCTCATCATCATCGTCATCAGACACCTCCGGGGTGGGGTACTCGGTGGGCACAGGGGTGGGCAGGTGGTCGCCCTGGGGCAGGAAGCCGTTGGCGTCAGCGACGTAGACGACCTTGTAGACAACACCGTCGGGACCGGTGTAGCTGAACTGGCCGTTGACATCATAGCTCTCCTCATCGCCGTATCCCTCCACCGGTCGGCCAGACTCGGAGGCGTAGATGCCGTTCTCCGTCTCAAAACTGCGAGAAAGATTTGCAAATCAGTTCCAACACTTACAATTGTACCACGAAAATGACTAATAACAAACCATGACTGTTAAGTTTTGTGGAAAGGTTACTTTGTCATTAAAACGCGATGGAGGAAGAGCGCGACCGTGTTTGGCAGCAGCCGCTAGGTTGAATCCTATTTTGCGTGAACAAATAACCATGAATGCCCTACACGTGACGTTACACGCTCATATTACGCAACCGCTTCGTGACTGCATGTCTGAAAGTGTTCAGTTATATCAGAAAACTCCAGCATCGCAATCACAGGTACTAATTGAGCCTTTACGGCAGGACTTACTGCGAGTCGTAGGACTGGTCGTCGCGGAGCTCAGCCTCCTGCTTCAGGATCTCGTACACCTTGGGGGCGTAGGTGGGGGCACCGTAGCTACGGTCGGGGGCGGCAGCGGCCACGGCCACAACGGCGGCGATCAGAATCTGAAAAACGTGATGCAGTGATAAATTTGATATTCGTCCAGTACTTTATTGAATTACAAATTCCGTTTGTAGTGCATCTTTCAATGCAAATGTTTATACCACGTTGCAAATACTTGACAACGAAATCATACAGTTCTTTGAAAATTATAACAATGCAATTCCAATGCCAACACTAATGGAAGTGCATTTCAAAACGAACTATGCGTATTTTAGATGAGCGTCTTACCAGCTTCATGTTTGTGTGTGTTTGGTCTGTCTGTCGACTGGTGCCTCTGTTCATTACCCAGTCGTATTTATACCGAGTCGGTTCACCACCACCAGAGGTCACCAAGGCTGGCCGCACTGGCGAGGGTGTGGTCGGGGGACGAGGACCGCCCCTCTTCCCACCACTGTGCAGATGTCGCGCTGACCTACTTTTTGTGGGTGGAACAACGACGAGCCTGTAGCCCATACGTTCTTGTGGGAACGTGTTGGTCTAATCCTAGTATAAATCAACTCAAGTCCTGGTCTTGAGACCAGAAAATGATTGCCACATGGCTACCATAATAACAGGATTGAGATGACATCATTATAATGCCATGGATGTTTGTGAAACCTTGAAAAAGTTTGCACATCCTCGCGGACGCCTACCTCGGAAACCAAAGTGTCTTATGTCTTGAGAAGTTCAGAGCCTGGAACTGCCTCGAATGCTCTTCAATATGGTAATCCCTGAATGATGGTCTGCCTACGGCGACCCGGGAAGAATACTTAAAATCGCTCGTGAAGAGTAGGACTGAGTGCATTGGAGAACACTACTAAAGCTTCCCACAACATTAAGAGACATTTTAATTGTCTTTTCTTTAACGTCTTCATTATCTTTCCGTCACTATTTTCCTTTCCTTCCAAGCTCTATATTTTGTCCCAATAGCACAGTTGGTTAGAGCGCCTGCGTTCCGACTCACCAAACGGTGGTGGTAAGGGTTTGAACTCCCATCCTGCGCTCCTTATTTGTCCCTGAATGACGTGGTACGTGGCCGGTGGCACCGGATACGGGAAAGGTCAGGTGAGGTCAGAGGGGCCTATCCTCATGGTAGGGCGCGTACTACCACGTGTTGTGGCTTGTTGAGCTTCCGCCAAGAGATTATGCCGTTGACCCGGAGTTCAGCGATACAATGGGGGTACAATGGGAAACATTTCTAGCTGTGGTTTACAGTTACCAAGTCAGACTGAGTAATGCCAGATTTACTGTGACTGTGAATCATGCCTTATTTAACACTGAATCGTGCCTTATTTTCTCAGCCTTGCAGTTTGCGTGACCCTCAGCTAAAACCTTATTCAAGTGCGAGCATGTCTTTTATGATTTCCGGAAACGGCACCGAACATGCCAATTTTCATACCCTGCCCTGGCATTATCATTGGGCGAGGTTTTGCCTCCAGATTTGTGTGCGTCAAAAAGCTAAGTGTTTTGAGGAAGGCATCATTCGATTTTGGCCAGCTTAAAATACAGTGTCTAGGGCAGCCTTCATACGTCTGATAATAGCCCCATGTCACCCATTTCCCCGTGATCAGATGCTGGATGTCAGCAGGCAGCAAGATGTAGGTGCCGTAATCAACAAACTGAGACACGTCGTTGGAAAGCACATGAGAAAACGGACGGCTAAGGGATGTACCTCAGACTGTTACGCGTCAGGATAGTACTGTTCCATTCCGTTGTGGAAACTGGTGTGTCGAGCTCTGCACTTTGATGGATGATGGTTTTCGATATATTTGCTCGCAGCTTGGCGGTTCTTGCCTAGGTAGGATCTTGCATGGGAGCGGGACACTTTCCACCTGATTTCACAACACTCTGCACCAGTCTTACGAGCATATCAGACCTGAAGATCATCAGCAACGTCGCCATAAGTAGTGGTGGGGTAAAACGCCTCTGGGACCATGTCAGCCCATGAATGCATGGCTGAATGCCCACGGCCACAATATTCTCGCGCGAGTGTTTTTCGGTTTATTTCTGTTTGCTGGCCATGACGCTACGGGCCGGCAGGCATTATTCAGTGACATTTTTTTTATTATATTTTTTATTTATTTCATTTTTTTATTATTTTTTTTATTCAGTCCGGGCATCACATGGACAAAAGGACAATGTCGACCGATGATCTATGTGCATTGCCGGAAGATAGTTTTCATACAATGGTATCATTTGCTCACGGTTGCATTCAACACGCACGACCAAGAATGTTTTATTGACTGTCATAACCTTACGAATCGAATTGTATTGTTCTCCTATTCAAAGAACTGTATGATCTGGTTGTCAAGTATTTGCAACGTGGTATAAACATTTGCATTGAAAGATGCACTGTAAACGGAATTTGTAATTCAATAAAGTACTGGACGCATATCAAATTTCTGACTGCATCTCGTTTTTCAGATTGTGCTCGCCGCCGTTGTGGCCGTGGCCGCTGCCGCGCCCGACCGTAGCTACGGTGCCCCCACCTACGCCCCCAAGGCGTACGAGATCCTGAAGCAGGAGGCTGAGCTCCGCGACGACCAGTCCTACGACTCGCAGTAAGTCCTGCCGTAAAACCTCAATTAGTGCCTGCGATTGCGATCCTGGAGTATTCTGACATAACTGAACACTGTCAGACTTGCAGTCTCGGAACGGTTGCGTAATATGAACGTGTACCGTCACGTGTAAGGCATTCATGATTATTTGTTTACGCAAGCTAGGATGCCACCTAACGGCTGTTGTCAAACACGAGCGCGTTCTTCCTGCATCGCGTTTCAATGATAAAGCAACCTTTCCACAAAACTTAACAGTCATGGTTCGTCATTAGCCATCTTTGTGTTACAATTGTAAGTGTTGCAACTGATTCGCGCATCTTTCTGCCAATTTTGAGACGGAGAACAGCATCTACGCCTCCGAGTCTGGCCGACCGGTGGAGGGATATGGCGATGAGGAGAGCTATGACATCAACGGCCAGTTCAGCTACACCGGTCCCAACGGTGTTGTCTACAAGGTCGTCTACGTGGCCGACGCCAACGGCTTCCAGCCCCAGGGCGACCACCTGCCCACCCCTGTGCCCACCGAGTACCCCAACCCGGAGGTGTCTGATGACGATGATGATGAGGAGAGGTACGAGGCGCCTGAGCAGGATGATGACGATGATGAGGCTCCCCGCGCTTACTACCAGCCCCAGCCTCAGTATGAGCGCGTCATCGTCGGCTACAAGCCCCGTTACAACTGATCGATGTACAGGCTCTTCACTTTCCACTTGATCGTTCGCAATGGCCTGTCGCGTCCTGTACAAATGATGTAGAATTTGGGCTCATAACGCTACATGAGCGAACCTAATTTATTGTTGCCCGTGTGTGTGTGTGCGTGTGTGTGTGCATTGAAATACAACGATGCCTGCACTGTTGCGTATATTTTAAGTATTCTCGGTATTCTAGAGAAGCACTTCTAAACGTCTCGAAAACGATGGCTAGTAATTGTTTTGATTGAACGGTCAACCACAAGCGACCATCATTGAGGTACTCAGCGGGCTAATACGGAAAGTGCAGGTAGATTCTTGTCTCCAGCCAGCAAACATACGTGACTGACCATGCAAGCGTAAAATGCCAATGAGACCGAGGTTTTTAAATAGAACTGACGTTCTCAAGGACATCGTTCAGATAATCTAATTACCGGATCGCGTATTCTTTCCTGTTCTTCGTGCAAATGGGTCGTTTTGTTATTTCAGTGTTGACAATTATTTTGTCTAATGCTGAAGCTTGTTCTCAACATTAACAGGCATTTTCACGTTAGTTTCATTAACGTTTTCATTATTTGTTATTACTATTTTCGTTCCCCTCCAAAGTTTCATATTTCGTGCCAAAAGTTTAGTTGGTTAGAGCGCCCGCGTTCCGACTCACCAAACAGTGGTGGTAAGGGTTTAAACTCACATCATGCGCTCCTTATTTGCCCCTGAATGACATGGTCGTGGCCGGTAGCACCGGATGCGGGAAAGTTCAGGTGACGTCATAGGGGTTTACCCTCAGGGTAGGGCGCATACTACCACGTGTTGTGGCTCGTTCAGCTATCGCCATGAAATTATGCCGTTGACCCGGAGTTCAACGGTCCAGTGGTGGTGGCTAACGTAACAATCACTAGGTATCGTGGGCGTTGGTTCCATGCAACTATCCACGGAAGTGATTTTGACCAAATCTTTAAGAATGATAACTCAGACGCTGCAACCGCTTGTTCTGCTATAATTCGCATCTCATCCCGAACTAGGTGAAAACAGTAACTGTTGTCTCCCATCCGGTCGCTTGAAATGCGAACAGAATCGATAGCACCGCAGCCTCTGTCCCTCATTTGATTCCGATCAGGCCTCACTACCACTTTGTTCGCTGTCATTGTACGCTACGCGCCACTTAAAGCGATGATGACCTACAGTCAATGGTTGCTAAGGCGTTAGCTCGCAAAGAGGACAGCGATTCGGGCGAGTCAGACTTCTTCCATGCCTTTATTTGCTTTGCAGTGCACAGAAAATCTCCGGTGGCATTCAATCTAGTTCTGAAACATTTCTAGCTCTGGCTTACGGTTACCCCGTCATATTGAGTAATGCCAGAGTAACTGTGACTGTGAAACATGCCTTATTTAACGCTGAATCGTGCCTTATTTTCTCAGCCTTGCAGTTTGCATGACCCGCAACTAAAACATTATTCAAATGGGAGCATGCTGTTTATGATTTGCGAAGACGGCACTGCACATGTGATTATTCATACCCCTTTGCCCTGGCATTGTCGTTGGGCGAGGTTTCGCCTCCAGATTTGTGTGCGTCAAAAAATTAAGAGTTTTGAGAAAGGCATCATTCGATTTTGGCCAGCCAACAATACAGTGTCTAGGGCAGCCTCCATACGTCGGATAACAACCCCCATGTCACCCATTTCCCCGTGATCAGATGCAGGATGTCAGCAGACTGTAAGGTGTAGGTGCCGTAATCAACAAACTGAGACAGATCGTCGGAAAGCGCATAAGAAAACATACGGCTGAGGGATGTACTTTGATAGACACCGACTCAATCTTGCAATTGTAAAAAGTTAAATGAGTTCAACAGCAAAGCAATGTCTTTCAACAGAGAACTTGCCGAAATTAACCAACTGGCCATGACGCGCAGGTGCTGATTGTACCACAAGTCGTTCATGTTTTATAACATCGCATGTGCATCATGTGTAGTGTGTACTGACGCGGCGTTATGATAGCCACTCGCTCGATTTCTCCAATGTTCGCAATAATAGTAATAATACTAATAATAATAATAACGACTTCGGTTCATGTCATTCGGCATCAGGTAGTGAATGTAAGTCGGAACCGCTGGCACTGCAGGCACCAGTTTTGTGCTATTAGAGTAGAACGTTTCCCGCTTTTTCAATGACATTTTTAGTCCTTATCACATCAAGTAATCGTTAACAGGCCAGTGGTGGACGGGGTTGATGATTCGAAGTCGTTTGATAACTCTCTACCTATGCTATCAAATGCACATGAATTGGCTGGTCTCGCTTGGCTATCTTGTATTTAAAAACGCTGTTCTATATCTTTATGAAAAATCTGTGCTGCTGTTCTACGACTCCAATGGAAGCCTCCACATTGATCTTGTGCTTCCGGAAACACCATTGGGAACTGTTGATGCATATCTGCAGATCCATCATATGCAGATGAGAGAGAATAAAATGTTTAGTATAATTCTGCTATTTATTTCATATGAACCTGGTCCATTGCCAAAGCGCATCCACTGGGCCCATTGCATTGATTTTAAGATACCTGGGCATAAAGTGGAATGGTTTTAGGATATACCTCATTAAATGCTATTGTCGTTTACTCCATTTGATCCATGCGAACTGTTTTAGCAATACTGTGGAAGGTTTCCATTTTTACATTACTTTCGCTGTTTTCCGGCGGCTATTGGTAATTCCCAGCCGGATTGTTTCATCCACTTACACGAATTCTGGCTATGTCATTATTTTTATAAGAATTGTTTTGATGCTTTTCACACTGGAGCGGAATTTTGCAAGAGTAGGTGCCTGCAAATTTTGTTATTTCCATGCACACCGGGTAAACATGAACGATGGTCTGAATGGTCAGAATGGTCTGGAAATTTGATGGTTAAATCTGAACGAGAGCCTGACAGATGATCTTGGATAGGAATGAGATGTTGGACTGCAAAAGCCTTGAAGCGTCGGTGCCAGTTCATTTTATCTTACCTTGAGCTTTCACGTGCCAAGATATTATCGTAGCATTACGTTTCGTAAATGCGCGTTTTCTCCACGTTTGATAGGGTTCTCCACCTTGATAAACGATACTCATCAAGAGAAATTTGTTCGCAATATGTAAGTTTCTGTGAAGCCAGGAACAGGATCGCAAGATTCAGACAGACGGTGCTCCCACAATGTCACTTGCACAGGGTCGCATTCAACGCGCAAGACCATGAATGTTTAATTGACTGCAATACCCTCACAAATCGCCGCTGCAGCCCCCCCCCCCCCCCCCCACCTGCATTAAGTGATGCACTTCCCGGGGTCATTCGTCAAAAATAAAACTGAGGCCTTCATCAGACAAGTCTGCTGTAGTGCAAGTTGATAGCCCTTTAGTAGTGCTCTCCAAAGCACTCGGTTCTATTCTTCACAAACGATTTTAGCATTCTTTCAGGGTCGCCGTAGGCAGACCATCATTCCTGAGGCCAACCAGTCCCATTTAGTGAGGCGTTTATCATTTCAGTAACCAGGAGTAACATGGGCAGAATCATTACAGGGGGCGTTTCACATTTGTATGGGGTTTTGAACCCAATTTGCCACATTGAAGATCATTCGGGGCAGTTGCCAGCTCTGTCCCTCTCAAGACATGAGACGCTTTAGTTTCCGAGGTATACGTCCTCGAGGGTGCGCAAACTTTTTGAAGGTTTCACAAACATCCATGGCATCATTGTACCGTCATCTAAATCCTGTTGTTATAGTAGCCATGTGGCAGTCATTTTCTCGTCTAAAGACGAGGACGTGAGTTGATTTATATTAGGATTAGAGCAACACGTTGCCACCAGAACGGATGGGTTACAGGCTCGCCGTTGTTCCACCTGCAAAAAGTAGGTCAGCGCGCCCTGTGACGTCCGCACAGTGGTGGGAAGAGGGGCGGTCCTTGTCCTCCGACCACGCCCTCACCAGTGAGGCCAGCCTTGGCGACCTCTGGTGGTGGTGACCCGACTCGGTATAAATACGACTGGGTAAGGAACAGAGGCACCAGTCGACAGACAGATCAAACACACACAAAAATGAAGCTGGTAAGACGCTCATCAAAAATACGCATAGTTCTTCTTTGAAATGCACTTCCATTAGTGTTGGCATTCAAATTATATTGTTCTCCTATCCAAAGAACTGTATGATTTCGTCGTCAAGTATTTGCAACGTGGTATAAACATTCGCATTGAAAGATGCACGGGAAACGGAGTTTGAAATTCAATAAAGTACTGGGCGCATATCAAATTTCTGAGTGCATCACCTTTTTCAGATTGTGCTCGCCGCCGTTGTGGCCGTGGCCGCTGCCGCCCCCGACCGTAGCTACGGTGCCCCCACCTACGCCCCCAAGGTGTACGAGATCCTGAAGCAGGAGGCTGAGCTCCGCGACGACCAGTCCTACGACTCGCAGTAAGTCCTGCCGTAAAACCCCAGTTAGTGCCTGTGATTGCGATGCTGGAGTATTCTGACATAACTGAACACTGTCAGACTTGCAGTCACGAAACGGTGGCGTAATATGAGCGCGTAACGTACGTGCAAGGCATTCATGACTTTTTGTTCACGCAAATTAGGATTCCACCTAACGGCTGGTGCCAAACACGATCGCGTTCTTATTCCCTCGCGTTTCAATGACAAAGTAACCTTTCCACAAAACGTAACAGTTATGGTTTGTCATTAGCCATCTTTGTGTTACAATTACAAGTGTTGCAAGTGATTCGCGAATCTTTCTCCCAGTTTTGAGACGGAGAACGGCATCTACGCCTCCGAGTCTGGCCGGCCGGTGGAGGAATATGGTGATGAGGAGAGCTATGACGTCAACGGCCAGTTCAGCTACACCGGTCCCGACGGTGTTGTCTACAAGGTCGTCTACATCGCTGACGCCAACGGCTTCCAGCCCCAGGGCGACCACCTGCCTACCCCTGTGCCCACCGAGTACCCCACCCCGGAGGTGTCTGATGACGATGATGATGAGGAGAGGTACGAGGCGCCTGAGCAGGATGATGACGATGATGAGGCTCCCCGCGCTTACTACCAGCCCCAGCCTCAGTATGAGCGCGTCATCGTCGGCTACAAGCCCCGTTACAACTGAACGATGTACAGGCTCTTCACTTTCCACGTGATCGTTCTCAATGGCCTGTCGCGTTCTGTACAAATGATGCAGAATTTGGCCTCATAACGCTGCATGAGTGAACTTAATTTATTGTTGTCTGTGTGTGGGTGTGCGTGTGTGTGTGCATTGAAATACAATGTATGTAATCATAATGTCTGCACTGTTGCGTATATTTTAGGCACCCTCGGATAATAGAGAAACACTCCTAAACGTTTCAAAAACGATGGCTATTAAATGTTTCGATTGAACGGTCCACCACAAGCGGCAATCCTTGAGGTACTCAGCGGGCTAATATGTTAAGTACATATTAATTCTTGTCTCCAGCAAAGAAACACATGTGAGTGACCATGCAAGCGTAAAATGCCAATGAGACCGAATTTTAAAAAAAATAGAACTAACGTTCTCAAGGATATTGTTTAGATGATCTAATCACCCTTCACACGTAGAAGTGAGACATAACTATGAATATAGAAAAAGGTGATCTGATAGCATGCTTTCTTACTCTTCATGCAAATGTGTCGTTTCATTATTCCGGCGGTGACAATAATTGTCGTAATGCCGAAGCTTCCCCACAACATTAAGAGGCAGTTCAATTTTATTTTCATTAACGTTCTCATTATTTTTCATTACTATTTTCCTTCCCTTCCAACTTCCATATTTCGTCTCTCCTCCTTATGGAGATGTCTCTCCTCCTTATCTCCTATCGCCCCTCCTCTCCTCTCCCCCCCCCCGCACCCGAGCGAAGGGTATCCAGCCGGCCTACCGGGCGTGTGTTAAAGCATAGCAATTTCATGACAGTATTATGAGCATACAAAATTATTAACACCAATAATTTGATGCTGCATTTTTCACTTCCTTCCACAGCACTTTTAAAACAAAACAAAGCAAAGGAATTCAATTAGAAAACAACAACAGAAAATTCAACAAGCATAAAACACTCAAACAAAAAAATCTTGGACTCCTACACATCAGCCCATCACCAAGTCAAACACAATAGACATACCTCTGGCTTCTGTTAAGATGTGGTCAGGGAAAGCAAATGTTTTGTGACTTTTTCTCACAACATATCAATGCTTATTTCCATGAAAGTAGCCTATGGCTAACCTAAAGAGGCCTTACTTCATCTCATCCTGTCTAACCTGTTTGTATCACAGCAGCAGTTGTGAGTTACTGATTCTTGCACAATTCCTATTGCCACTTGCCATGCACTTAGCCAACTAAACCTAACTTAGAGCAGCTCCTATGTTGAACATCATCTAAACTCACCTATCTGTTGACAGGACCATTTGTGATAAAAACATGATAAAGCTAATTTTTGGGTGCTTTCAACTTGCATTTCATTCAGTTCATTTGTGTATGCTTGTTGATATCAGACCAAAATGACAACACACAAGGTCAAAACACTTTAAATCACTTTGAACAACTTATTTTGATTGTCATGGTTAACCTACGTCAAGGGCAATAGTGGGTATGCTCCACAGAGCAACATCTCTTCTCCAAAAGCAGCATTACTTTTAGATGACCATGCCAGTATTGCTGCTTACCTGTTCAGCTGCAGCAAAGGCATCCATTTAGGCTAGTTTATGCATATTTAATGACAAAGTTCGAGATGTTGGCTTCACATTTTAAATGAGATGGTTTGACTAGTTGTTACATAATAATATTTAACTCATATTTTAATTGCTATGCAGCTTAGAGTACCCTTGTGTTAAAAATATAGTGCACATGTACAGTACAGTCATTTGACGGTTAGCAAACCATAACAACTATAGAAAACATCTAGTTAAAGGAGCCATGAGGGACCACTTTCAGAGATTTGGGGCAAGTAACTAAGAATATGGAACAAAATAAGCCCATGGCATACACTGCGGGATCATAATTTGTCTTCTGACAAAACTCAGTGAACTGAAACAGAAAATGGATAATTCTGGTTACCAATCACCTGTTGAAAGCAGGTAAGGCAAGCAATTACTTGGCCCACAGGAGACTTACTGGCTCCTTCCTGCTCCCCCACAACAAAAATTCAGTACCTTTTGCATGGTCTGCTGGCAGACAGTCATCCCACTCACCCCCTAAATATACATATTAATCACGCCCACCAACCTACGGAATTGAAATGCGAAGCAAGTAAGAGGTGCGCATGATAAGTATCTCCAGAGGGCAGAATTTCGTCACCAAGACTTCTGTATTAGCTGCGTCAGGTGCGTCCCAAGGCTCTATATGGCAGCATACGATAGCCTTACCAGGTAGCCTGGTGAGTTGGACACTCGAAAGTCCCAGATTTAGCATTATTGAGCACCTCCATGAACCAAGAAAGCGGTTAACCTAGGGTGCAACAGGGCAAAAATGGCGGTAAAAATCAGATCGGTGCTTCAAATTGTCTCCTTTGTTCCCTGTGAATTGTTCGCTCTCGGGTGCATATCAAACATGTTTGGGCGGCTGGCGAATTAGTCCAATTTACGTCTGAAATACGTACAAATTTGCAGTGGGAGCATCTTGCAGAGAAATTGGTCAACATTTTAAGCAGCGGATGGTACCTCTAAAGGCAATCGAAAAAGAAGGAAGAATAAAGTGGTATCACACTTGTATGACACCAAGAAAAGCAAAAGTAGCTAAATAAAAATAGACTAGTACTTTTCTTGCAAAATTTTGTAATCAGCTGATTTGACTTAAAATTTGTTAACATAAGTGCTCAAATGGTGATATTCATCTTGTAACTTTAATTTAGAAGACATTTCTTGAACTTTCACTCCTGCACTTCGGGAGTGATGCCATTTAGTGATCAAGTTTCCCCGAGAAAAAAGAAATACGTGGAGTAAAATTTTCTACCAGGCCTTGCTCGTCTTTGCACCATGCTCCGCTTTCATGGCGTGGCGGTGAGACCAAAAAAAATAATAAAAAAATAGAGGATGCGTGAAATCCTTGCATCTGGCACATGGCTGCAGATTGTGATGCATTTTGTAAATAAACCAAACTTAATGCGTGCAAGCGGCTGGAGTCACTGGGGTTTTTGGGCTTGGAGGTACCTGGCGCCCATGCTCTGCGCGTACATAGATATGATTCGGATATAGGTGAGGCAGGGCATAGCCATAGGTGTCCAGGTTCTATGGAGCCTCCTTTATGCTTGATGGCTTCAAGTGAGCTCAGTTTTGGATGACATCTGAAAACCTCAGAAAGGGAAATAGGAGCTTGGCATATGCGATTAGACAATGTCAGGCGGGAGTGAAAAATTCACCTAAAAGATGGGGAAAAGGAGTGAAAAATTCCTCCTCATAGGGTGTTACTTTACACCTAAAGTCGGCAATTCTAGGACACTGGTATAAAGTGGGTCAGCACAGCCGGTGACACATGCGTTGTGGCGGGACGAGGGGCGGTCCTTGTCCCCCGACCACGCCCTCACCTATGCGGCCAGCCTCGGTGACCTCTGGTGGTGGGGAACCGGCTCGGTATAAATAAGTCTGGGTAGGGAACAGAGGCATCAGTCGACAGACAGACCAGACACACACCATGAAGCTGGTGAGACTTTCCAGTGATGAGATGCACAGTTGGCTTGTCATTCACTCGCACTGCACTTGTCATCGGGTTCGCATTGACCCAGTCATTTCATATTACTTTTGGGTTTGAGTATTGCTCAAGTGAAGTATTGCAGGCAAACGCACTCACTTCGCTATAAACTTTATGGATAGCTATGCATGTAGATTTACAATCCAAAGCACTGATCACGCAATCAAAAAAACTAATGTTGTACGACTTTCAGATTTTGATCGCCGTCGCTGTGGCCGTGGCCTCTGCCGCCCCCGACCGCAGCTACGGTGCCCCCACCTACGCACCCAACGTGTACGAGATCCTGAAGCAGGAGGCTGAGCTCCGTGACGACCAGTCTTACGACTCGCAGTAAGTATCGCTGTCGCAGTGGCGGTAGTGTGTTGGTAGGTCAGGGCACACCACCTCCGTAATCATTAACAGAAATGGTAACTCTAGTCGTGAAATTTATTGAGACTCCTCGCTGAAATCTTGAAAAAAATCCTTAGACTTGCAAACAGGATTATAGCTATTTCTGGCGGGGGTGGTAACAGCTGACTATGGGGAGGGGGTAGTGTGTGGCTACGAACACAGGCTCAGGAAAGCGGGTGGATCAGGTAAAAGACGTCCCATCCGTGAAGACCTCTAGTTATAATGTCGTAACTGCTCGCGCGAGCATACACAGGCATTGTGTGGTATGAACATTTTCTGATTCGAGATTCTAAGCAATGCAGCTGATTTATGAATCATTCTGCAGTTTTGAGACGGAGAACGGAATCTACGCCTCCGAGTCTGGCCGCCCGGTGGAGGGATATGGCGATGAGGAGAGCTATGACGTCAACGGCCAGTTCAGCTACACCGGTCCCGACGGTGTTGTCTACAAGGTCGTCTACGTGGCCGACGCCAACGGCTTCCAGCCCCAGGGCGACCACCTGCCTACCCCTGTGCCCACCGAGTACCCCACCCCGGAGGTGTCTGATGACGATGATGATGAGGAGAGGTACGAGGCGCCTGAGCAGGATGATGACGATGATGAGGCTCCCCGCGCTTACTACCAGTCCCAGCCTCAGTATGAGCGCGTCATCGTCGGCTACAAGCCCCGTTACAACTGATCGATGTACAGGCTCTTCACTTTCCACTTGATCGTTCGCAATGGCCTGTCGCGTCCTGTACAAATGATGTAGAATTTGGGCTCATAACGCTACATGAGCGAACCTAATTTATTGTTGTCCGTGTGCATGTGTGTCTGTGTGCATTGAAATACAACGATGCCTGCACTGTTGCGCATACATTAGGTCATTCTAGATTTCTATTTCACATTCTAGGTCATTGCGTATACATTAGGTCATTCATTAGGTATTCTAGAGAAACATTCCTGAACGTCTCGAAAACGATGGCTAATAATTGTTTTGATTGAACTGTCGTCCACAAGCGATCATCATTGAGGTACTCAGCGGACTAATACGGAAAGTACAGGTAGATTCGTGTTTCCAGCCAACAAACATACGTGACTGACCATGCAAGCGTAAAATGCCAACGAGACCGAGGTTTTTAAATAGAACTGACGTTCTCAAGGATATCGCTTAGATCATCTAATCACCGCATCGCGTATGCTTTTTCGTTCCTCGTGCAAATGTGTCGTTTTGTTATTTCAGTGTTGACAGGGATTTTGTGTAATGCTGAAGCTTGTTCTGAACATTAGCAGGCATTTTCATGTTAGTTTCATTAACATTTCATTATTTGTTATTACTATTTTCGTTCCCCTCCAAGTTTCATATTTTGTCCCAATAGTTCAGTTGGTTAGAGCGCCCGCGTTCCGATTCACCAAACAGTGGTGGTAAGGGTTTGAACTCACATCCCGCGCTCCTTATTTGACCCTGGATGACATGGTATGTGGCCGGTAACACCGGGCGCGGGAAAGGTCAGGTGAGGTCAGAGGGGCTTTCCCACAGGGTAGGGCGCATACTACCACGTGTCGTGGCTCGTTCAGCTGTCGCCATGAAATTATGCCGTTGACACGGATTTCAACGGTCCAGTGGTGGTGGCTAACGTAACAATCACCAATTAGCGTGGGCGTTGATTTCATGCATCTATCCACGCAAGTGATAATGATTAAATCTTTAAAAATGACAGCTTATGTGCTACAGCCGATTGTTCTGCTTTAATCCGCATCTCATCCCGTGCTAGGTCAAAACAGTAACTGCTGTCTCCCACCCAGTAGCGTAAAGGGCGAACAGAACCGAACCGCAGCCTTTGTGCCTCGCTTCCATTGCTATCAAGTCTCACTACCACTTTGTTCACTATCATTGTTTGTACGCTACGCGCCACTTAAAGCCATGGTGACCTACAGCCAAGGGGGTGCTAAGGCATTAGCTTGTAAAAAGGACAGCTTTTGAGCCAAGCTGAGACCCCTCCCAAGCTTTTCTTTGCCCTGCAGTGTTCAGGAAAACTGGTGGCGTTCGATCTAGCTCTAGAGGATTGTTGGTTGGTTAGTTGTGGCTGATGGTTACCCAGTCAGATTGAGTAATACCAGATTCGTGCCTTATTTTCTCAGCCTTACAGTTTGTATGGCCCTCAACTAAAGCCTACCTTAAATGGGACCATTTCGATTGTGATTTCCGAAAACGTCACCGCAGGTGCGACTATTCATACCCTGCCCTGGCATTGTCATTGGGCGAGGTTCCGCTTCCAGCTTCGCGTTCATCAACAAGTTAGGTGCATTAAGAGAGGCATCAACAGATTTTGGCCAGTCAACAATACAAGGTGTCTGGGACAGCCTTCATACGTCTGATAACAACCCCCATGTCAGCCATCTCCCCGCCATCAGATGTTGGAAGTCAGCAGACTACAAGGTGTAGGTGTCGCAGGCAACAAGCTGAAACAGATCGTTAGAAAGCACGTGAAGAAAAGGAGACCTGAAAGATGTACATTTATAGACACCGACACAATCTTTCAATTGTTCAGAGGCATCCTGTTCATTGTGTACAGCGGGATACCTTTGAAACCAAGTGCTGCCAATTCGTTTAAGCCCACAATTATCGCAGATCGGCACCTGATCAGATTACTGATAGCCCGTGGGTCACCATGCACGTAAATGGCGCGATGCAAACATGTACAGCTGCGGGGGGGGGGACAGTCTGGTCGAAATTGGACCGATTTAGCTGTTGTCGGGAATACGTGGCGTGATCTCGTCTGCGTCCGCGGTCTAACAATTCGTCCAAGAAAATGCTAAAATAACGCCCTTATGTCTCAGATTTTACTATGTCGCAAATCGTGGGATATCTGTGCCCTTAACTGAAAAATATTTTATCTGCACTCTGAGATTTTCAATACATTTCCAAGATTTGAGCTCGAATTGGATGGTGCTTTTCATGTAAAGTGTCTTGAGATTTTACATTGACGATAGATGAGTATCACCAGCAGCCTGCATCTTCTATAAAGACGGCATCAATTAGTAATAAGATCCACACGACATTAAAGCGTATAATTTGGAAAATGTGATAACAATTTTGGTTTGGGTTTTGAAAATAAATTGACCACGTGGCCAGGTGTTATCAATCTTGTGACCTCTGCTTACGTAGCCGGAATGCTATGCATTCCCGTTCGTTGCATCGGAAAGTATTGTTAACATATCCTTTGAACTATGAAGATGAACCATTTTGGGGCTCGAAAGCTATTGTTTATTTTGTATTTACGTCACATGAATGTGTCGAACATTTTTTTCCTAAACGGGCCCAACTTTCCTCAATATATAACATCGAGGGGAAAGATTGTTTAATGTGTTATGAGAAATGGTTGCAGTGCTAGAATTAGTTTGTGTTACTAAAGTTCACGGCGACACAAATTCATCGACTGTGATACATGAATTAGAATGCCGCTTGCGTACTATCGGACACTAATTCCAGTTGATAGTATGACTTAGCAAACCCAGAGTGAATTGTCACCATGACCCTATGTAGGCAGAGCTATAGAAATAAAATACATGGCTAACTGAATTGAAATGCCAAACGTGATGAAAGATACCACACATGTACATGCATGACTATCCCAGCAGCGTAAGCCACCAGGTTCGGCACACACGGACAGGATGGCGGGATTCGTCGCTTGTTTCAAAAACGCTCCAAACTGAAACATCTCATGGCAAAAAGGGTCTTAACGGTAACAATGCAAACCATATAACCCTTCCGATTTGGCACATTTGCATGACACATTCGAAATTTCATAAGAGCATCTAACGAAATTACACATAAGTCACCTATCATCAGGCTTTTCTTCTGGCAGCAAAAAGGTCAAGTCTAACGCAAACGCAAAACGATGAAAACTCTCCAGTTGCTTAGGTGAAAGATTCAGCCTCCTAGATCCCATGTACTCTGCAGCTTTGTTTACAAAAAACAGTGTGTAAGAGTTAGCGGTGTGCAGACAATCCTCTTTTTTCACTGAAATTTAGCGTATTTTCCCCTGAGCCGTGGCTTCCACTGCACAAGACACATGGTACTCATTTCCAGGTTTCATTTACACTCGTACCAATGCAACACGATATGAGAACATTTAGTGGACATATCGAATGCCTCTGCCAAAGTTAAGAACGATAAAAATAATCATAGGTTTGTGGACATCGTTGTATTGCAAAGCGTACATACAAACACAGACAAACAAACACACCACAATAAGTTAACTCTCACACGCAGAGATTAGCATTGAAGAGCTAATCCTGCATCAATGTCACTCAAGGTGATGGGGTGTGGACATGATGACATGATATGACATGTGTACTGTTCGTGGCCGGTCCATTGTTTAGTTGTAGCGGGGCTTGTAGCCGACGATGACGCGCTCATACTGAGGCTGGGGCTGGTAGTATGCGCGGGGAGCCTCATCATCGTCATCATCCTGCTCAGGCGCCTCGTACCTCTCATCATCATCGTCATCAGACACCTCCGGGGTGGGGTACTCGGTGGGCACAGGGGTGGGCAGGTGGTCGCCCTGGGGCTGGAAGCCGTTGGCGTCGGCCACGTAGACGACCTTGTAGACAACACCGTCGGGACCGGTGTAGCTGAACTGGCCGTTGACGTCATAGCTCTCCTCATCGCCGTATCCCTCCACCGGCCGGCCAGACTCGGAGGCGTAGATGCCGTTCTCCGTCTCAAAACTGCATAAAGATTCATAAATCAGCTGCAATGCTTAGAATCTCGAATCAGAAAATGTGCATACCACACAATGCCGGTGTATGCTCGAGCGAGCAGCTGCGACATTATAACCAGAGGTAATCACGCATGAGACGTATTTTACCTAATCCACGTGCTTTCCTGGGCCTTTGTTCATAGCCACACGCTGCCCCTCCCCATAGTCAGCTGTTACCACCCCCGCCAGAAATAGCTATAATCCTGTTTGGAAGTTTGAGGATTTTTTCAAGATGTCAGCGAGGAGTCTCAATAAATTTTGCGACTAGAGTTACCATTTCTGTGAATGATTACGGAGGTGGTGTGCCCTGACCTACTTATACACTACCGCCACTGCGATAGCGGTACTTACTGCGAGTCGTAAGACTGGTCGTCACGGAGCTCACCCTCCTGCTTCAGGATCTCGTACACCTTGGGGGCGTAGGTGGGGGCACCGTAGCTACGGTCGGGGGCGGCAGAGGCCACGGCCACAACGGCGGCGATCAGAATCTGAAAGTCGTGCAACATTAGCTTTTTTGACTGCGTGATCAGTCCTTTGGATTGTAAATCTACATGCATAACTATCCATATAGTGTATAGCAGAGTGCGTTTGCCTGTACCATTTCATTTAAGCAATGTAATTTCAAAACCAATTGAGCAATCCATTTCAAAACCAGTAGTAATATTAAATGTCTGGATCAATGCGAATCCGAAAACAAGTGCAGTGCGAGTGAGTGACAAGCCAACCGTGCATCTCATCACTGGAAAGTCTCACCAGCTTCATGGTTGTGTGTGTCTGGTCTGTCTGTCGACTGATGCTTCTGTTCCCTGCCCAGTCGTATTTATACCGAGCCGGTTCACCACCGCCAGATGTCACCAAGGCTGGCCGCACTGGTGAGGGCGTGGTCGGTGGGACAAGGACCGCCTCTCGTCCCACCACTGTGCGGATGTCACCTGCTGTGCTGACCTACTTCATACAGCGAACAGCCGTAAGGTGGCGGTCTGCCCGTTCTTGTGGCGATATGTGCTGATCTAAGCACATCTATTCAGGCAGAGACACAGATCTTGTCGCATTAAGCCGTAACAAGCACTTAAAGAAGTGGTCCCTGCCATCTCAGCATCGGTATCACTAAACTAATAAGTTAAACCATGTGCTATCAGGCACTGGCCCTTTACGGCACATAGCTACTTCAAAAATGACCTTTGAAATTCGTGCTCTCCAAACGTTGGTGTATCGAATGTCAAACAGAAAAACCTACTTCGGTGCGTTTTAGGCCATTGCGCAAAGGAACGTTTCCCGAGCCCAGCAGTGTGAGTATGACAGAATCTGATTTGTTCTGGATGTGTTGGGACCCAGTACCTATCATTTGGAATCAAATTTTTGTTACGTTATAGACACTTGTGAACTGTAACACTTGCTCAATCGCTTATGTACTCTCAGGACCTATGTGCAGGACCTTGGAATCCAAGACCGCGGTGATGGAAAAACCAAGTATTGGTAGCATGCGAATTGCATGTGAGTTGGAAGACAGACTACTTATCAGATGACCCTGATCCTCGCTGACATGTGCTGTTTATGTGAAATATGAGCAAGACAGAAGCACATAAGAAAAAAAATCATCACGTCCAGATGATATAACAAATGAACAACATATAAGATATTCGATCGTCGCCTTGCTTCGAGCCGGGTCTTTGTTTTCTAAGCGGAAGGCACTAGTGTATGTGCATCGATGTGCCTTCGGGTGGAAGACAACAGTTACTGTTTTTGACATAATTCGGTATTATAAGTATTATTATTAGTATATAATATAAGTATTAACTGATATGTCATGTGCTCACTGTTGAGAATTTACTTATTATCATACCTCGTGCCGCAGTATGCCGCATCATTTGCTGGTTGCTTCATGCTTACTTGTACACTTGTTTATGCGTATTTCGACACGTTTAAGGACTCTGAATATTGGCGTAATTATATACACTGAAGAGGCGCGTTGATTTGTGCGCGATCCAATGCTTAGTTCGTCGCGAATTGTTCTAAAATATTCGCTTTTGTTTTCAGATGGTTGACACTGGCCGCTCGTATGCTCCTAATTCACATCTCTACCGAGACCTCCAGCAGCGCTCTCAAGGGCCAAAACCAACTGTAACAAAAACTGTAACACTTGCTCAATCGCTTATGTACTCTCAGGACCTATGTGCAGGACCTTGGAATCCAAGACCGCGGTGATGGAAAAACCAAGTATTGGTAGCATGCGAACTGCATGTGAGTTGGAGGAGAGACTACTTATCAGATAAACCTGATGTTCGCTGACACGTGCTGTTTATGTGAAGTATGAACAAGACAGTATAACATAAGCAAAAACACGTGCAAAAACAAGCAGACCTCCAGCAGGGCTCTCAAGGGCCTCGTCCAGTGCGTGGTCGGCCACTACATGTCGGTATGGTCCAGCATCCGGCAAAACAGCGGCTGCGACTTTGGCTGACGCAACTTGTTCCGGAGCATCGCACTGCTCCGCGACATGCCGCAACACACATAAGCCACGGTCCAGTCAGTCCTCCAGCATAACGGGTACTGGGTCCGTTCGCAACAGCTGCTGTTGGACATGGTGTGGGATGAGAACCGCATAGGCCACGGTACAGCCAGTCCTCCAGCGTAACGGGTACTGGGTCGGTCCGGAACAGCTGCTGTTGGACATGCTGTGGGATGAGAACCGCATAGGCCACGGCACAGCCAGTCCTCCAGCGTAACGGGTGCTGGTTCCGTCTGGAACAGCTGCTGCTGGACGTGGTGTGGGATGAGAACCGCATGGTCCGCGAACAGGCGATTCCGATCGTCGCGCCGCTCGTGAGCAGCAAACTAAAGGTCTTCAATGTGCATGGGGTCCCACCTTCCTCCCCCCCCTCTCTATGTGTGTGAAGCAGGCTGCAGAACTTGCTGTATATATTAAGTTCTACACCAGACAGTGTATTCTGAGTCATATGCAGTAAAAAGTTCTGTTTGCATCACATGAGTCGTCTTAGAGAAGTGAAAGTCTAAAACAATGCTAACCAGCACACTCGTACGAGTTAATACTGAACACCACATAAAGTTTCCACCAAATGGCTATCAATCGGGCAATATCTGGTGCGCATTTGGGACCTTATACCGGGACATTGTCGTACGACGGCTTAAGGAAGCTCGGTAGCATCATTTCTTTACGCAAAGGTATTTTGTGTCGCTTGCCGTCCACGGCTTGGTGTTACCTGCGGATGCGGACGTCGCCCAGCATAGGGTGACTGCAGCGCCGGGCATCGGTTTACAGCGGTATTTCGATCGACTCGTGGCTCATGAGTTCAAGTTTTTGGGAAGAACTTTCGCTATGCCGCGTACTTTTGGACTCCTGCGCCAAAGAATTCCTTTGTGTCACTTGGTTTTGTTAATGATGACAAACCCTAGTGAGCACTTTCGGGTTGTGCGCCACGCGTCGCAAACGGGGAATTTTTCCTCAATTCCCAGCCACAGGTCATTGTTATCAAAGGAGTAGGCCACTGTCTGACAAAAATACTGCTCCGAAAAAAGAACGGCACCCTCCCGACTGTTTTAAAAAAGAAGACGCGACGGCATATATGCCTTTTTTCTCTCGTTGACGTCTTTCATCTTCTATTGACGTATTTCTCACAGACAGCTCGGTTGACGCTATGTGTACCAGAGCAAAGAACCTTGCACGGGCTTATGGGTGAGCAAGGTATTATAAAACTAGGGAACATAACAGAAGTTTTTTTTTTGCTAATGACTAAATCCATACTATAGAACAAATTGAAACCTTGAATACAAAAATTGTATCAGACAAGCACATCATTGATATGCTCAACGGTCCTTGGTAGGTTTCGGTAAGAGATTCATGACGCTATATGGCAGTCTTGAGAGCATATCGTGCGTTGATATTAACAACCTGCCCTAAAAGCTGGCGATCACTAGGTTCCTCATGTCAAGCAGCCCACCAAAGCTTTTCTTACGACCAGTGCCTGGACAAAAAATCCACCAACAATCCATTCACTAGTCCGCTCCCCAACACAGCGCCAGCGACGACAATGGCCGGTTGGCGTCAGCTTTTGTGTGTTTCGAGGTATTCTTTACGCTTGGCTGCCAGATGATGCGAGGTGTTGCTGTCGTCAGAAAGCCTTGACACCATCGAACACTGACGTGATAAGGCACATTTTTACAAAGTTTATAATTTTGCTACTAAGGGTTGTTTTTAAGCCTTGAAAGCTCACTGATAGCTCTTACAAACACACAGCAAGCACAATACCAGTAAGCTTTGCCCATCATATCTGATGTTTATCTTAATATCTTCAAATGTTGAACATTCCGTTTAATGAGTTAAATTATGTGCCAACAAAATCTGGCCTTTTACGGCACATAACTGCTTTGAAAGTGGCCTTTAACAAGCGTGTTTCGAAACAGTATCTCAAATCTCAAGCAGAAAGGCCTATTTCGATGCGTGGAGGCCATTCTGCAAGGGAACTTGACCTGAGCCAAGTAGTGTAAATATGACAGAATATCAATTGTTCTGGATGTGTTGGGACTCAGAACCTACCACCTAGAATCACTTTTTGTCGCGTTATAGACATTTGTGAACTATACAACGCTGCTTAAAATACTTATGTACTGCTCCAGAACACTGCAGTGGCGCCTCTGGACAGTAGTTAAATGAAGACATCGCGTTTCGCGGTGCAGGAAGTGCGGTGTTGTCGTATGCAAGCATTGTCAGTATTTACGAATGAAATGAAAAATGCACATGTGAAAAGAGGGTGTGGGACATTGGGATACAGGACCGTGCCAATAGCCAAGTATTGGTAGTGTGCGAGTTACATGTGCGTTAGAAGGGAGAGAACTTATCAGATATCCATGATCCTTGCTGTCACTTACGTGTTGTTCATACGAAGTATGATTAACATAGAAAAAAGACATAAAATATAACAATTTTATATCCAAAGGACAAAACAAATAAACAAAAGACAAGACATCTAGTCTTTGGCTTGCTGCAAGCCGGGTCTGTCGCTTTCTGAGCGGAAGGCAGTGGTGAATGTGTATCAATATGTATTCTCAGTGAGGAAGTTCTCGTATGTCGTCGATCATAAAAAATAAGCGATAATTGTGGGCTTAAGGAAGTTGGCAGCACTTGGTTTCGAAGGTATCCCGCTGTACACGGTGATCAGGTGGCATATGAACAATTGCAAAAATGCATCGGTGTCCATAAATGTACATCTTTCATGTTTCTTTTTCTTCACGTGCTTTCTAACGACATGTCTCAGTTTGTTGATTATGGCACCTGCACCTTACCGTCTGCTGACATCCAACATCTGATCGCGTACAAATGGGTGACATGGGGGTTGTTATCAGACGTATGGAGGCTGTCCCAGACACTTTGTATTGTTGACTGTCCCAAATTTATTGATGCCTTTCTTAATACACTTCACTTGTTGATGAATACGAAGCTGGAAGCAAAACCTCGTCCAATGACAATGCCACAGCAAGGTGTGAATAATCGCATATGGGGTGACGTTTTCGGAAATCCCAATCGACATGCTCCCATTTAAAGTAGTATTTAGTTGAGGGCAATGCAAACTGCAAGGCTGAGCAAAAAGTTCTGTTATTAATTGAAATTAAATAAAATTAATAAAAAATTCTGGTATTACTCAATCTGACTGGGTAGCCATAAGCCACAACCAGACAACCAACAATGCTCTAGAGCTAGATTAAAGCCCACCAGAGTTTTCCTAAGCACTGCAAGGGAAAGAAAAGCTTGGGAGGCGACCCGCTCGGCCCAAGAGCTGTTCTCTTTACAGGCTAATGGCTTAGGAAACATTGACTGTAGGTTATCATGACTTTCAGTGGCGCATAGCGTACAAACAGTGATGGCGAACAAAGTGGTAGTGAGGCTTGATCGAAATCGAAGCGAGGGACAGAGGCTGCGGTGTGATCGGTTCTATGTTTTCATGAGATGCGGGTTTATAGCAGAACAATCGGTTGCAGCCTCTGAGTTTTCATCGTTAATCGGATCGGACATTTGGATATCGGATATTCGGATCGGATATTCGCATCGGATATTCTCGTGCGACGGCTTAACGTGGCTCGGTAGCATCGTTTCTTTACGCAAATGTATTTTGTGTTGCTTGCCGCCACGGCTTGGTGTTACCTGCGGCTGCAGACGTCGCCCGGTATAGGGTGACCGCAGTGCCGGGCATCGGTTTACAGCGATATTTCGATCGACTCGTGGCTCATGAGTTTGAGTTTTTGGGAAGAACTTTTGCTATGCCGTGTACTTTTGGGCTCCTGTGGCAAAAAAATTATTTGTGTCACATGGTTTTGTTAATGATGACACACCCTAGTGAGCATGTTCGGGTTGTGCGCCACGCGCCGCAAACGGGGCACTTTTCCTCAGGCCTAGGCCACAGGTCAATGCTATCAAAGGAGTACGCCACTGTCTGATAAAAAAAGAGCACCGGAAAAAACTGCACCCTCCCAACTGTTATCAAAAAGAAGACGCGGCGGCATATCTGCCTTTCTTTCTCCTGCTGGCGTTTTTCTTCTTCTACTGACGCATTTCTCACAGACAGCTCGGTTGACACCATGCGTACCAGAGCAAAGAACCTCGCACGGGCTCATGGGTGAGCAAGGTATGATTAAACTAGGGAGCATAACGGAAATTTTTTGCTAATGATTAAACTCATACTATAGAACAAATTCAAATTTTGAATACAGAAATTGTATTAGACAAGCACATCATTGAAATGCTCAACGGCCCCTGGCAGGTGTCGGTAAGATTCATGACGCTATATGGCAGTCTTGAGAGCATATCGTGCGTTGATATTAATAATCTGCCCTAAAAGCTGGCGTTCACTAGGTTGCGTATGTCAAGCAGCCCACCAAAGCTTCTGTTACGACCAGTACCTGTACAAAAATCCACCAACAATCCATTGACTAGTCCGCTCCCCAACACAGCGCCGGCGACCACAACGGCCGGTTGGCGTCAGCTTTTGTGCGTTTCGAGGTATTTCTTAGGCCTGGCTGTCAGATGATGCCAGGTATTGCTGTCGTCACAAAACCTTGCCATGACGCCATCGAACACTGACGTGATAAGGCGCATTTTTACAATGTTGATAATTTCGCTACTTAGGGCTGTTTTTAAACCTTGAAAGCTCACTAATAGCTTTCACAAACACGCAAAAAATACAATACAAGTAAGGTTTTCCCGTCACATCTGATGTTTATCTTAATATCTTCAAATGTTGAACATTCCGTTCAATGAGTTAATGATGTGCCAACAAAAACTGGCCCTTTACGGCACATAACTGCTTTGCAAGTGGCCTTCAAGAAGCGTGTTTCGAAACTGTGTCTCAAATCTCAAACAGAAAGGCCTATTTCGGTGCGTGTAGGCCATTCTGCAAGGGAACTTGACCTGAGCCAAGTAGTGTAAATATGACAGAATATCAATTGTTCTGGATATGTTGGGACTAAGAACCGACCACTTAGAATCACATTTTTGACGCGTTATAGACATTTGTGAACTATACAACGTTGCTTAAAACACTTATGTACTGCTCCAGAACACTGCAATAACGCCTCTGAACATTAGTTAAATGAAGACACTGCGTTTCGCGGCGCAGGAAGTGCGGTGTTGTTGTATGCAAGCACTCTCAGTATTTACGAATGAAATGAAAAATGCACATGTGAAAAGAGGGTATGGGACATTGGAATCCAGAACCGTGCCAATAGCCAAGTATTGGTAGTGTGCGAATTGCATGTGCGTTGGAAGTGAGGGAACTTATCAGATATCCCTGGTCCTTGCTGTCACTTACGTGTTGTTCATACGAAGTATGATTAACATAGAAGAAACATAAAATGCAAAAATTTATATCCAAGGGACCAAACAAATAAACAAAAGACAAGACATATAATCGTTGGCTTGCTGCAAGCCGGGTCTGTCGCTATCTGAGCGGAAGGCAGTGGTGAATGTGGATCAATATGCCTTCGCAGTGAGGAAGTTTTCTTATGTCGTCGATCATAAAAAATGAAGCGATAAGCATAGGCTTAAACAAGTTGGCAGCACTCGATTTTGAAGTCATCCGGATGTACACGGTGAACAGCATTCCTCTGAACAATTTCAAAATTGCATCGGTGTCTATAAAAGTACATCTTTCAGGTTTATTTTTCTTCACGTACTTTTTAACGATATGTCTCAGTTTGTTGACTACGGCACCTACACCTTACAGTCTGCTGACATCCCACATCTGATCGTGGGGAAATGGGTGACATGGGGGTTGTTATCAGACGTATGGAGGCTGTCCCAGACACTTTGTATTGTTGACTGTCCCAAATCTGTTGATGTCTTTCTTGATACACTTAACTTGTTGATGAACGCGAAGCTGGAGGCGAAACCTCGTCCAATGACAATGTCAGAGCAGGGTATGAATAATCGCATGTGCGGTGACGTGTTCGGAAATCACAATCGACATGATTCCATTTAAAGCAGGTTTTAGTTGAGGGCCATGCAAACTGCAAGGCTAAGAAAATAAGGCCCGATTATAGTATTACGCGATCTGACTGGGTAACCATAAGCCACAAATAAACAACTAACAATGCTCCAGAGCTAGATTGAAGCCCACCAGAGTTTTCCTAAGCACTGCAAGGAAAAAAAAGCTTGGGAAGCGTCTCGCTCGCCCAAAGAGCTGTTCTGTTTATAAGCGAATGCCTTAGGAATCATTGACTGTAGGTCATTATGACTTTCAGTGGCGCGTAGCGCACAGACAATGATGGCGAACAAAGTGGTAGTGAGGCTTAATCGGAATTAAAGCGGGCGACAGAAGCTGCGGTGCGATCGGTTCTATGTTTTCACCTAGTTCGGGAATGAGATGCGAATTATAGCAGAACAATCGGTTGCAGCATCTGAGTTGCCATTGGTAAAGATTTAGTCAAAATCACTTGCGTGGACAGATGCATGCAATCAACGCCCACGGTAACTGGTGATTGCTACGCTAGCCACTCCCACTGGACCGCTGAACTCCGGGTCAACGGCATAATTTCATGGCGAAAGCTGAACGAGCCACAAGACGTGGCAGTATGCGCCCTACCCTGAGGGTTAGCCCCTCTGACCTCACCTGACCTTTCCCGCAGCCGGTGATACCGGCCACATACCATGTCGTCCAGGGACAAATAAGGAGCGCAGGATGTGAGTTCAAACCATTACCACCACTGTTTGGTGAATCGGAACGCAGGCACTCTAACCAACTGAACTATTGGGACGAAATATGGAACTTGTAGGGGAACGAAAATAGTAATAACAAATAACGAAAACGTTAATGAAACTAACGTGAAAATGCCTGTTAATGTTGAGAACAAGCTTCAGCATTAGACAAAATCATTGTCAGCACTGAAATAACAAAACGACACGTTTGCACGAAGAACAAGAAAGCATATGCGATTCCGTGATTAGATGATCAAAACGATATCCTTGAAAACGTCAGTTCCATCTAAAAACCTCGGTCTCATTGGTATTTTACGCTTGCATGGTTAGTCACGTAAGTTTGCTGGCTGGAGACAACAATCCACCTGCACTTTACGTATTAGCCCGCTGAGTACCTCAATGATGGTCGCTTGTGATGGACCGTTCAATCAAAACAATTACTAGCCATCGTTTTCGAGACGTTCAGGAGGATTTCTCTAGAATACCGAGCATACCTAAAATATCAGCAACAATGCAGACATCGTTGTATTTCAATGCACACAGACACACACACACGGACAACAATAAATTAGGTTCACTCATGTAGCGCTATGAGCCCAAATTTTGCATCATTTGTACAGAACGCGACAGGCCATTGAGAACGATCGCGTGGAAAGTGAAGAGCCTGTACATCGTTCAGTTGTAACGTGGCTTGTAGCCGACGATGACACGCTCATACTGAGGCTGGGGCTGGTAGTAAGCGCGGGGAGCCTCATCATCGTCATCATCCTGCTCAGGCGCCTCGTACCTCTCCTCCTCATCATCATCATCAGACACCTCCGGGGTGGGGTACTCGGTGGGCACAGGGGTGGGCAGGTGGTCGCCCTGGGGCTGGAAGCCGTTGGCGTCGGCCACGTAGACGACCTTGTAGACAACACCGTCGGGACCGGTGTAGCTGAACTGGCCGTTGACGTCATAGCTCTCCTCATCGCCGTATCCCTCCACTGGCCGGCCAGACTCGGAGGCGTAGATGCCGTTCTCCGTCTCAAAACTGCAGAAAGATTCACAATCAGCTGCAATGCTTAGAGTCTCGAGTAAGAAAATGTTCGTACCACACAATGCCGGCGTATGCTCGAGCGAGCAGTTACGGCATAACAACTAGAGGTATTCACGGATGAGATTTCTTTTACGTGATCCACCCGCTTCACTGGTGTCCGTGTTCATACCCACACACTGCACAACCCCTTAGTCAGCTGCTACCCGCCCCCAAGAAATAGCTATAATCCTGTTTGCAAGCTTAAGGATTTTTGTTGAGGTATCATCGAGCAGTCTCAAGAAATTTCACGACTAGTGTTACCATTTCTGTAAATAATTACGGAGGTGGTGTGCCCTGAGCCACTAACACACTACCACTACTGCACTACTACTGCCACTGCACTACTACCACTACTGCACTACTACTGCCACTGCACTACTACCACTACTGCACTACTACACACTACTGCCACTGCGACAGCAATGCTTACTGCGAATCGTAGGACTGGTCGTCACGGAGCTCAGCCTCCTGCTTCAGGATCTCGTACACCTTGGGGGCGTAGGTGGGGGCACCGTAGCTACGGTCGGGGGCGGCAGAGGCCACGGCCACAACGGCGGCGATCAGAATCTGAAAGTCGTGCAACATTAGCTTCTTTAAGTGCGTGACCATTGCTTTGGATTGGAAATCTACATGGCTAACTTTCCATAAAGTTTATAGTAGAGTGAGTGTGTTTGCCTGTACTACTTCATTTAAGTAATACACAAAACCAATAGCAATATGAAATGCCTGGATCAGTGCAAATTTGATGGCAAGTGCAGTGCAAGTGAATGACAATGACAAGCCAACTGTGCATCTCATCACTGTAATGCCTTACCAGCTTCATGTTTGTGTGTGTTTGGTCTGTCTGTCGACTGATGCTTCTGTTCCCTGCCCAGTCGTATTTATACCGAGCCGGTTCACCACCACCAGAGGTCACCAAGGCTGGCCGCACTGGTGAGGGTGTGGTCGGGGACAAGGACCGCCCCTCGTCCCACCACTGGGCAGGTGTCACCAGCCGTGTTGACCCACTTCATACAGCGAAGAGCCGTAAGGCGGCGGTCTGCCCGTTCTTGTGGCGATATGTGCTGATCTAAGCGTATCTATTCAGGCAGAAACACAAATCTTGTCGCATTAAGCCGTAACGTGCACTTAAAGAAATGGTCCCTGCCGCCCCAGCATCGGTATCACTAAACTAATAAGTTAAACCATGTGCTACCAGGCACTGGCCGTTTACCGCACATAGCTGCTTCAAAAATGGCCTTTAAAATTCGTGCTCTCCAAACGTTGGTGTCTTGAATGTCGAACAGAAAAACCTACTTCGGTGCGTTTTAGGCCATTGCGCAAAGGAACGTTACCCGAGCCCAGCAGTGTGAGTATGACAGAATCTGATTTGCTCTGGATGTGTTGGGACCCAGTACCTATCATTTGGAATCACATTTTTGTTGCGTTATACACAATTGTGAACTATAGAACACTACCTCAATCACCTATGTATTGTCAGGACCTGTGTGCAGGACCTTGGAATCCAAGACCGCGGTGATGGAAAAACCAAGTATTGGTAGCATGCGAATTGCATGTGAGTTGGAAGACAGACTTCTTATCAGATGACCCTGATACTCGCTGACACGTGCTGTTTATGTGAAATATGAGCAAGACAGAAGAACATAAGAAATAAAACCATCACATCGAGATGATATAACAAATGAACAACATGTAAGATACTTGATCGTCGGCTTGCTGCGAGCCGGGTCTTTACCATCTCAGCGGAAGGCACTAGTGTATGTGCATCGGTATGCCTTCGGGTGGAAGACAACTGCTACTGTTTTAACCTATTTCGGTATTATAAGTATTATTATTAGTTTATATTATAAGTATTAATTAAGATGTCATGTGCTCACTGTTAAGCATTTACCTATTACCATACTTCGTGCCGTAGTATGTCACATCATTTGCTGGTTGCTTCACGCTTACTTGTACACTTGTTTATGTGTTTTAGAAACATTTAAGGACTCTGGATATTGGCGTAATTATATACACTGAAGAGGCGCGATGATATTTGCGCGATATCTAATGCTCAGTTCGTCGCGCGTTGTTCTAAAATATTCGTTTTTGTTTTCAGATGGTTGACACTGGCTGCTCGTATGCTCCCAATTCACATCTCTTCCGAGACTTCCAGCAGCGCTCTCAAGGGCCTCGTCCAGTGCGTGGTCGGCCACTATGTGCCGGTACGGTCCGCCATCCGGCAAAACAGCGACTGCGACTTTGGCTGACGCAACTTGATCCGGAGCATCGTGCTGCTCCGCGACCTGACGCAGCACAGATAGGCCACGGTGCAGCCAGTCCTCCAGCGTAACGGGTACTGGGTCCGTTCGCAACAGCTTCTGTTGGACATGGTGTGGGATGAGAACCGCATAGGCCACGGTGCAGCCAGTCCTCCAGCGTAACGGGTACTGGTTCCGTCTGGAACAGCTGCTGCTGGACGTGGCGTGGGATGAGAACCGCATGGTCCGCGAACAGGCGATTCCGATTGTCGCGCCGCTCGTGAGCAGCAAACTAAAGGTCTTCGATGTGCATGGGGTCACCCTACCGCCGCCCCCACTCTCTATGTATGTGGAACAGGCTGCAGAAATTGCTGTATGTATTAAGTCCTACACCAGACAATATATTCTGAGTCATATGCAATAAATAGTTCTGTTTGCATCGCATGAGTCGTTTTAGAGAAGTGAAAGTCTAAAACAATGCTAACCAGCATACTCGTATGAGTTCATACTCGACGGCATATAAAGTTTCCGCCAAATGACAATCAATCGGGCAATATCTGATGCGCATTTGAGACCTTATACCGGGACATTGCCGTACGACGGCTTAAGGGGGCTCGGTAGTATCGTTTCTTTACCCAAAGGTATTCTGTGTCGCTTGCCGCCCATGGCTTGGTGTTCCGTGCGGCTGCGGACGTCGCCCGGCATAGGGTGACTGCATCGCCGGGCATTGGTTTACAGCGATATTTCGATGTACTCGTGCCTCATGAGTTCAAGTTTTTGGGAAGAACGTTTTCTCTGCGTGTACTTTTGGACTCCTGCGCCTAAGAATGCCCTTGTGTCACTTGATTTTGTTAATGATAAACACCCTAGTGAGTACTGTCGGGTTGTGCGCCACGCGTCGCAAACGGGGCATTTTGCCTTATTTTTAGGCCACAGGTCAATGTTATCAAAAGAGCACGACACTGTCCGACAACAATACAACAGCGAAAAAACGGCACCCTCCCAACTGTTATAAAAAAGATGACGCGACGCCATATCTGCCTTTTTCTCCTGCTGGCGTTTTTCTTCTTCTACTGACGTATTTCTCACAGACAGCTCGGTTGACGCTACGTGTACGGAAGCCAAGAACCTTACATGGGCTTGTGGGTGAGCATGGTATTATAAAACTAGGGAACATAACAGGAATTATATATATATATATATATATATATATATATATATATATATATAGATAGATATATATGTTTTACTAACGATGAAACCCATACTATAGGACAAATTTGAATCTCGAATAAATAAAAATTGCACCCGACAAGCACATCATTGACATTCTCAACGGTCCCTGGCAGGTTTCGGTAAGAGATTTGTGACGCTGTATGACCAAAGCTTTTCTTACGACCAGTACCTGGACAAACAATCCATTCAGTCCGTCCCTGCGGCTCAGTTGGTTAGAGCGCCTGCATTCCGATGCACCCACCCGTGGCGGGGTGGGTTCGAGTCGCTTTAGGGCGCTCGCTATTTGCTCTTGACAGGAGCCTGTGGCCGGTGGCAGCGGTCGCGCTAAAGGTCAGTTGACGTCAGAGGGCAGGACGGACCGTGCCAAGCATTGCGGCACGTTAAGCTTTCGCCACCAAATTCTGCCGTTGACATGGAATTGCGCGATCGGATAATAGGGGTCAGGGCTCACACAACAAGCACTGCTTAGCGTGAGCTCTGATCCCGGAAATCCATCCATTCACAGGGTTCGGATCAAATTTTTAAAACAAAAATTCTCTAGTCCGCTCCCCAACACAGTGCCGGCGACGACAATGGCCGGTTGGCGTCAGCTTTCGTGTGTTTCGAGGTATTCCTTAGTCTTGGCTGCCAGATTATGCCGGGTATTACCGTCTTGACAAAACCTTGCCATGACGCCATCGAAACATTGACGTGATAAGGCGCATTTTTACAAAGTTTGATATTTTGCTAGTGAAGGTTTTTTAAACCTTGAGAGCTCACTAGTAGCTTTTACAAACACACAAGCACAATGCAAGGAAATTTGTTCAATAATATCTGATGTTTATCTTAATATCTTCAAATGTTGAACATTCCTTACAATACGTTAAATTATGTGCCAAAAGACGCTGGCTCTTTACGGCACATAACTGCTTTACAAACGGCCCTTAAAAAGCGTGTTTCGAAGCGGTATCTCAAATCTCAAAACAGAAAGGCCTATTTCGGTGCGTTTAGGCCATTCTGCAAGAGAACGCCACCTGAGCCGAATAGTGTAAATATGACAGAATATCAATTGTTATGGATGTGTTGGAACTTAGAACCTATCACTTAGAATCACATTTTTGTCGCGTTATAAACATTTGCGAACTATAAAACGCTGCTTAAAACACTAATGCACTGCCCCACAACACTGCAATTGCGCCTCTGGACACCAGTTGAATGAAGACACCGCGTTTTGCGGTGCAGGAAGTGCGGTGTTGACGTATGCAAGCATTGTCAGTATTTACGAATGAAAATGAAAAACGCACATGTGAAAAGAGGGTGTGGGACATTGGAATCCAGGACCGTGGTCAAGCCAATAGCCAAGTATTGGTAGTGTGTGAATTGCATGTGCGTTAGAAGGGAGAGAAATTATCAGATATCCTGGTCCTTTCTGACACTTACGTACTGTTCATGCGAAGGATGATCAACATAGAAAAACATAAAATATAAAAATGTCATATCCAAGTGACACAACAAATAAACAAAAGACAACACATCTAATCGTTGGCTTACTGCAAGCCGGGTCTGCCGCAATCTCAGCGGAAGGCAGTTGTGAATGTGCATCAATATGCATTCGCATTGAGGAAATGCTCATATGCCGTCGATCATAAAAATAAAGCGATAAGTTTTTTGCTTAAACAAGTTGGCAGCACTCCATTTTTTAGTTACCCCGCTGTACACGGTGAACAGGTGGCCTCTGGGCTATTGCAAATTTATATCGATGTCTATGAAAGTACATCTCTCAGTGTTCTGTTTCCTTATGTGTGTTCTAACGATCTGTTTCAGCTTGTTAACTACGGCACCTACACCTTGCAGTCTACTGACATCCAACATCTAATCGCGAGGAGGAGGCTGACATGGGGGTTGCTATCCGACGTATGGAGACTGCCCCAGGCACCTTGTATTGTTGACTGGCCAAAGTCGGTTGATGCCTTTCTTAATACACTTAACATGCTGATGAATACGAAGCTGGAAGCAAAGCCTCGTCCAATGACAATGCAAGGGAAGGGTATGAATAATCGCATGTGCGGTGACGTTTTCGGAAATCACAATCGACATGCTCCCATTTAAAGTATGCTTTAGTTGAGGGCAATGCAACCTGCAAGGCTGAGAAAATAAGGCACGAATCTGGTATTACTCAATCTGACTGGGTAAGAATGAGTCACAACCAGCCAAGCAACATTGCTGGATTGATTGGAGCTAGATTGAAGGCCACCAGATTTTTCCTGAGCACTGTAGGGATAAAAGCTTGGGAGGGGTTTCGCTGGGCCCAAGAGCTGTCCTATTTACAAGCTAATGCCTTACCAACCATTGACTGTAGGTCACCGTGGCTTTAAGTGGCGCGTAGCGTACAAACAATGAAGGCGAAAAAAGTGGCAGCTAGGCTTGACCGAAATCGAAGCGAACGGCAGAGGCTGCGGTGCGATCTGTTCTTTTCGCATTTCAGGCGACGGGGATGGAGACAACAGTTATTGTTATTACTGCGAATTAGAACGGAAGCTGTCATTTTTTAAAGACTTAGTCCTAATCTCTTGCGTGAAAAGACGCATGCAATCAACGCCCACGGTAACTGGTGATTGCTACGCTAGCCACCACCACCGGACCGTTGAACTCCGGGTCAACGCCATAATTTCATGGCGAAAGCTGAACGAGCCACAACACGTGGTAGTATGCGTCCTACCCTGAGGGTAGGCCCTTCTGACCTCACCTGACCTTTCCCGCACCCGGCGATACCGGCCATGTACCATGCCATCCAGGGACAAATAAGGAGCGCATGGTGTGAGGTCAACCCCTTACCACCACTGTCTGGTGAATCAGAACGACGGAGCTCTAACCAACTGAACTATTGGACGAAATATGGAAGCCGAACGGGAAGGAAAATAGTAATGCATGAATAATGAAAACCTTAATGGAAATACACTTATTATGTCTCTTATTGTTGTCTGGAAGCTTCAGCATTAGGAAAATCATTGTCACCGCCGGAATAATGAAACGACTCATTTGCACGAAGAGTAAGAAAGCATACTAACACATCACCCTTTTCTATATTCATGGTACTGTCTGACTTCTACGTGCGAAGATTGATTAGATCATCCAAACGATATCCTTGAGAACGTCAGTTCTATTTTAAAACCTCAGCCTCATTGACATTTTACGCTTGCATGGTCAGTCACGTATGTTTGTTGGCTGGAGACAAGAATCCACCTGCACTTCACGTCTTAGGCCGCTGAGTGCCTCAATGATGGTCGCTTGTGGTGGACCGCTCAACAAAAACAATTAATAGTCATCGTTTTCGAGACGTTTAGAAGTGCTTCTCTAGTATCTGAGAATGTCTAAGATATACGCAGAAGTGCAGACATCGTTGTATTTCAATGCACACACACGCACGCACGCGCACTCACATACGGACAACAATAAATTAAGCTCACCCATGTAGCGTAATGAGGCAAAATTCTGCATCATTTGTACAGAACGCGACAGGCCATTGAGAACGATCAAGTGGGAAGCGAAGAGCCTGTACATCGTTTAG
Source organism: Pollicipes pollicipes (assembly GCF_011947565.3). NCBI lineage: Eukaryota > Metazoa > Arthropoda > Thecostraca > Pollicipedomorpha > Pollicipedidae > Pollicipes > Pollicipes pollicipes. The sequence continues at coordinate 5,362,329 of NW_023596448.1, forward strand.
TTGTAACGGGGCTTGTAGCCGACGATGACGCGCTCATACTGAGGCTGGGGCTGGTAGTAAGCGCGGGGAGCCTCATCATCGTCATCATCCTGCTCAGGCGCCTCGTACCTCTCCTCATCATCATCGTCATCAGACACCTCCGGGGTGGGGTACTCGGTGGGCACAGGGGTAGGCAGGTGGTCGCCCTGGGGCTGGAAGCCGTTGGCGTCGGCTACGTAGACGACCTTGTAGACAACACCGTCGGGACCGGTGTAGCTGAACTGGCCGTTGACGTCATAGCTCTCCTCATCGCCGTATCCCTCTACCGGCCGGCCAGACTCGGAGGCGTAGATGCCGTTCTCCGTCTCAAAACTGGCAGAAAGATTCGCGAATCAGTTGCAACACTTGTACTTGTAACACAAAGACGGCTAATGACAAACCATAACTGTTATGTTTTGTGGAAAGGTTACTTTGTCATTGAAACGCGAGGGAATAAGAACGCGATCGTGTTTGGCACCAGCCGATAGGTGGAATCCTAATTTGCGTGAACAAAAAATCATGAATGCCTTACACGTGACGTTACGCGCTCATATTACGCAACCGTTTCGTGACTGCAAGTCTGACAGTGTTCAGTTATGTCAGAATACTCCAGCATCGCAATCACAGGCACTAATTGAGGTTTTACGGCAGGACTTACTGTGAGTCGTAGGACTGGTCGTCGCGGAGCTCAGCCTCCTGCTTCAGGATCTCGTACACCTTGGGGGCGAAGGTGGGGGCACCGTAGCTACGGTCGGGGGCGGCAGCGGCCACGGCCACAACGGCGGCGAGCACGATCTGAAAAAGGTGATGCACTCAGAAGTTTGATATGCGCCCAGTACTTTATTGAATTACAAATTCCGTTTACAGTGCATCTTTCAATGCAAATGTTTATACCACGTTGCAATTACTTGACGACGAAATCATACAGTTCTTTGGATAGGAGAACAATATAATTTCAACGCCAACACTAATGCAAGTGCATTTCAAAAAAGAACTATGCGTATTTTTGATGAGCGTCTTACCAGCTTCATGTCTGTGTGTGTTTGATCTGTCTGTCGACTGGTGCCTCTGTTCCTTACCCAGTTGTATTTATACTGAGTCGGTTCACCACCACCAGAGGTCGCCAAGGCTGGCCGCACTGGTGAGGGCGTGGTCGGGGGACAAGGACCGCACCTCGTCCCACCACTGTGCAGATGTTACCGGGCGCGCTGACCTACTTTATACTGGTGGTACAACGGCGAGCCTGTAACCCATACGTTCTTGTGGCAACGTGTTGTTCTAATCCTAATATAAATCAACTCATGTCCTCGTCTTGAGAAAAGAAAATGATTGCCACATGGCTACCATAATAACAGTATTGAGATGACATTATTATAATGCCATTGGATATTTGTGAAACCTTGGAAAAGTTTGCACATCCTCGCGAACGCATACCGCGGAAATTGAAGGGTCTCATGTCCTGGGAGGGGCAGAGCTGGGAACTGCCCCGAAGGATCTTCAATATGGCAAATTGGGTTCAAAACCCCATACAAATGTGAAACGCCCCCTTTAATGATTCTGCCTATGTTACTCCTGGTTACTGAAATGACAAACGCGTCACTAAATACGACTGGTTGGTCTCAAGAATGTTGATCTGCCTACGGCGAACCGGGGCGAATACTTAAAATCGTTCGTGAAGAATAGAACTGAGTGCTTTGGAGAGCACTACTAAAGGGCTATCAACTTGCACTGCAGCACACTTGTCTGATGAAGGCCTCAGCTTTATTTTTGACGAACGACCCCGGGAAGCACATCATTTAATGCAGGTGGGGGGCTGCAGCGGCGATTTGTAAGGTTTTGACAGTCAATTAAACATTCATGGTCGTGCGCGTTGAAAGCGACCCTGTGCAAGTGACATCATTGTGGGAGCACCGTCTGTCTGAATCTTGCGATCCTGTTCCTGGCTTTACAGCAACTTACATATTGCGTACACATTTTCTTGATAAGTATCATTTATGAAGATGGAGAACCCACCACGCGTATTTCCGAAACGTAATGGAACGATCATATACTGGCACGTGAGAGCTCAACGTAAGATAAAATGAGCCGGCACCCGCTCTTCAAGACTTTTGCAGTCCAACATCTCATTCCTATCCAAGATCATCTGTCAGGCTATCGTTCAGATTTAAACATCAGATTTCCAGACCATTCTGACCATTTAGACCATCGTTCATGTTTACCCAGTGTGCATGGGACTAACAACATATGCAGGCACCTACTTTTGCAAAATTCCACTCCAGTGTGGAAAGCATGAAAATAATTCTTAGAAAAATAATGGCATTGCCAGAATTCATGGAAGTTGATGACAAAATCCGGCTGAGAATTACCAATAGCCACCGGAAAACAGCGAAAGTAAAACAAAAATGAAAACTGTCCACTGTACTGCTAAAACAGTTCGCATGGACCGAATAGAGTAAACGACAATAGCATTTAATGAGGTAAACCATAAAACCATTCCACATTCTGGCCAGGTATCTTAAAATCAATGCAATGAAGCCAAACGATGCGCTTTGGCAATGTACCAGGTCCATGTGACCAAAATGGCAGACGTATAATAATAATTTAATTCGCTCTCATCTGCATGTGATGGATCCGCATATATGCATCAACAATTCTCAGTGGTGTTTCCGGAAGCACAAAATCAATGTGGAGGCCCCATTGGAGTCATAGGACATCAGGAAAGAGGTTTCATAAAGATATAGAACGGCGTTTTTAAATGCAAGATAGTCAAGCGAGACGAACCAATTCATGTGCATTTGATAGCATAAGTAGAGAGCTCTCAAACGACCTTAATCACCAAGCCCGTCCGCCACTGGCCTGTAAACGATTACTTGATGTGATCAGCACTAAAAATATCATTGAAAAAGCAGGAAACGTTCTACACTAATAGCACAAATCTTGTGCCTGCAGTGCCAGCAGTTCTGACTTACATTCACTCTCTGATGCTGAATGACATGAACCAAGGTTATTATTATTATTATTATTATTATTATTATTATTATTATTATTATTATTATTATTATTGCGAACATTGGAGAAATCGAGTGAGTGGCTTTTATAACACCGCGTCTGTACACACTACGTAGAACAACACAGAACATGCAACACATACGAACGAGACGCAGCGCCAGCGATACACATACGATGTTTTAAAACATGAACGACTTGTAATACAATCAGCACCTGCGCGTCATGGCCAGTTGGTTAATTTCGTGAATTTCTTGTTGAAAGACATCGCTTTGCTGCTTAACCCATCTAACTTTTTAACTCTGGCGCGTAGTAGCAGGGAGGTGATTCCACGCCGCCACAGCTCTATAGGCAAATGCCTTTTTCACGCACTCTAAGAGCAAGGGTGTTTTACAGCGCTCGTCTGCAGTACAGTTTCGTCATCGGTGGCTCTGGTGTGCTGCTGCGATACTTCAGATCGGCGCCTGATCAGATTACTGGTAGCCCGTCGCCCATCAGGCACGTAAATGGCGCGATGCAAACATGTACAGCTGCGGGAGGGGGGGGGGGGGGGACAGTCTCGTCGAAATTGGGCCGATTTAGCTGTTTTCGGGATTACGTGGCGTGATCTCGTCTGCGTCAGTGGTCTAACAATTCGTCTAAGAAAATGCTAAAATAACGCCCTTATGTCTCAGATTTTACTATATCGCAAATCGTGGGATATCTGTGCCCTTAACTGAAAACATATTTTATCTGCACTCCGAGATTTTCAATATATCTATGAGATTTTAGCTCGAATTGGATGATACCTTTCATGTAAAATGTCTTGAGATTTTACCGTGACGATAGATGAGTATCACCAGCAGCCTGCGTCTTCTATAAAGACGGCATCAATTAGTAACAAGATCCATACAACATTGAAGCGGATGATTTGGAAAATGTGATAACCATTTTGGTTTTAGTTTTGAAAATAAACTGACCACGTGACCAGGTGTTCTCAATCACGTGACCTCTGCTTACGTAGCCGTAATGCTATGCATTCCGGCTACGTAATTTATCGATTGTGAGATATGAACTAGATTGCCGGTTGCGTACTGTCGGACACTAATTCCATTTGATACTATGACTTCACAAACCCAGAGTGAATTGTTACGATGTCCCTATGTAGGTAGAGCTGTAGAGAAAAAAATATATGGCGAACTGAATTAAAATGCCAAACGTGATGAAAGATGCCGACAGGATGGCGGGATTCGTCGCTTGTTTAAAAACCGCTCCAAACTGAAACGTCCCATGGCGAAAAAGGCCTTAACGTTAACAATGCAAACCATATAACCCTTGAGATTTGGCACCTATCATCAGGCTTTTCTTCTGGCAACAAAAGAGTCAAGTCGCAAACGCAAGCGCAAAGCGATGAAAGCTCACCATCTGCCTGGGTGAAAAATTTAGCCTGCTGGAACCCACGTATTGTGCAATTTTGTTCAAAAAAGCAGTGTGTGAGAGCTAACAGTGCGCAGACAAACCTCCTCTTTTTTCACTGAAATTTAGCTCATTTTCCTATGAGCCGTAGGTTGCACACGATGCATGATACTCATTCCCAGGTTGCATTTACATTCGTACCAATGCAGCGTGATGATGAGAGGAACATTTGGTGGACATATCAAATGTCTATGCGAAAGGTCGGAACAATAAAAATAATCATAGTTTTGCGGACATTGTTGTATTGCAAAGCGTATATACAAACACACACCAACAAACATACCACAATAAGTTAACTCTCACTCGCAGAGACTAGCATTGTAGAGCTGATGCTGCATCAAAGGCACTCAAGCTGATGGGTTGGGTACATGATCATGTGTACTGTTCGTGGCCGGTACGTTGTTTTAGTTGTAACGGGGCTTGTAGCCGACGATGACGCGCTCATACTGAGGCTGGGGCTGGTAGTAAGCGCGGGGAGCCTCATCATCGTCATCATCCTGCTCAGGCGCCTCGTACCTCTCCTCATCATCATCATCGTCATCAGACACCTCCGGGGTGGGGTACTCGGTGGGCACAGGGGTAGGCAGGTGGTCGCCCTGGGGCTGGAAGCCGTTGGCGTCGGCCACGTAGACGACCTTGTAGACAACACCGTCGGGACCGGTGTAGCTGAACTGGCCGTTGACGTCATAGCTCTCCTCATCGCCGTATCCCTCCACCGGCCGGCCAGACTCGGAGGCGTAGATGCCGTTCTCCGTCTCAAAACTTAGACAAACATTCGCGAATCAGTTGCAACACTTACAATTGTAACACAAATATGGCTAGTGACAAACCATACTTGTTAAGTTTTGTGGAAAGGTTGCTTTGTCATTGAAACGCGATGGAGCGAGAACGCGATCGTGTTTGACAGCAGCCGTTAGGTGGCATCCTAGCTTGCGTAAACAAATGACCATGAATGTCTTACACGTGACCTCACTGGCTCATATTACGCAACCGTTTCGAGAGTGCAAGTCTGACAGTGTTCAGTTATGTGATAATACTCCAGCATCGCAATCGCAGGCACTAATTGATATTTTACAGCAGGACTTACTGCGAGTCGTAGGACTGGTCGTCGCGGAGCTCAGCCTCCTGCTTCAGGATCTCGTACACCTTGGGGGCGTAGGTGGGGGCACCGTAGCTACGGTCGGGGGCGGCAGAGGCCACGGCCACAATGGCGGCGAGCACAATCTGAAAAATGTGATGCAGTCAAAAATTTGATATGCGTCCAGTACTTTATTGAATCACAAATTCCGTTCGCCGTGCATCTTTCAATGCAAATGTTTATGCCATGTTGCAAATACTTGACAACGAAATCATGCAGTTCGTTGAATAGGAGAACAATACAATTCCAGTGCCAACACTAATGGAAGTGCATTTCAAAACGAACTATGCGTATTTTTGATGAGCGTCTTACCAGCTTCATGTTTGTGTGTGTTTGGTCTGTCTGTCGACTGGTGCCTCTGTTCCTTACCCAGTCTTATTTATACCGAGTCGGTTCACCACCACCAGAGGTCACCAAGGCTGGCCCCACTGGTGAGGGCGTGGTCGGGGGACAAGGACCGCCCCTCTTCCCACCACTGTGCAGATGTCACCGGGTGCGCTGACCTACTTTTTGTGGGTGGAACAACGACGAGCCTGTAGCCCATCCGTTCTTGTGGCAACGTGTTGATCTAATCCTAATATAAATCAACTCAAGTCCTCGTCTTGAGACAAGAAGATGATTGCCACATGGCTACTATAATATCAGGATCGAGATGACGTGACGTGATGACGTGACATCACTACGTATGGTGACGTTACTGATGTAACGTATACATCGTAAAATCAAATCAAATCATATCGACCGGCACCTGCACTTCAAGACTCGCAGTCTTAAACTTCTGATCCATATCCACGACCAACTGCCAGACCATCGTTCCGACTTAGACCATCATATTCCCAGACCATGCAGACGATTGAGACCATGCAAACCATCGCTCAGATTCACAAAGTGGGCGTGAAAATGATAAGATATATAAGTGCCTAATTTTGCAAAAAAAAAATCACCAGTTTGAAGAGCATGAACACAATGCTGAGCACAAGCTATTGGCATCTGGCATCGTCAAAATTGGTTGAACTAGATGACAAAGTCCGGCTGGGAGTCACCAAAAGTCATTGGGAAAAAACCTCGTTTAGTTCTTACATATTTCCGTTAACCTTACAGGCCATATGCTACCCGGTATTGCTGACAGGTTGTACCGTAACGCAAGCCGGCTTCGACGCGTCACATGATCTTGTGGTCGAGAGCCTCTCGGGGGGGGGGGGAGGGGGAGGGGGAGGGGGGTCTGTCACGGGGCGCGGGTACCGGGACCGGGAGCGGACGACCCTCAGCGGCACCACCTGCCCTCCGGCGCTCGGCGTCGGCCGTTCGACGCCCCGGGCCGGCGCTGTCCGCACCCGCCAGCCGTTCAGAAGGCCGTGTGCCGCGGCGCCTCCCGCGCTCCGCCCTCAGCCGGCGCCGCCGTCCCAACCGAGGGACCCGGCTGACGCCCGACACCAGCGCTGCAGCACGCCGGGTACACGGGGACACGGCGCTGAATAGGGGGCTAGGCACCGTTGAGGTCACGATGTCCGACAGTGCTGGGGTCGCGGGGTCGGGCATCATCGGAGTCAGGGGTGGGCACTGTCGCGGTCACGAGGTCGGGCATCATCGGTGTCAGGGGGTGGGCACTGTCGCGGTCACGAGGTCGGGCATCATCGGAGTCAGGGGTGGGCACTGTCGCGGTCACGGGGTCGGGCATCATCGGAGTCAGGGGTGGGCACTGTCGCGGTCACGGGGTCGGGCATCATGGGAGTCAGGGGTGGGCACTGTCGCGGTCACGAGGTCGGGTGTTGTCTGAACCGATGACAGATGGCGACGCGCCCGCGATTTCGTAAGAAGGGAACTGGGGAAGTCCTTGATGCCTCAGAGATTGAGGAGCCCCCACTTGTTCAAGACTTTCCGTGACAACTTGGCGGAGTTCTGCCCTCACTTCGTTGCAAGTAGAAATGGCACCACGGATACAGGCCCGCGGAGGGATGCCGTTGTGTGTCTGTCTTCAGGCTCGCCGGCTAGGATGGCTACATCCTGGCTACATCGATGAGGCTACATCCTCGTCCCACCACTGTGCGGATGTCACCAGCCATGCTGACCCACTTTATACAGCAAACAGCTGTAAGGCGGCGGTCTGCCCGTTCTTGTGGCGATATGTGCTGATCTAAGCACATCTATTCAAGCAGAAACACAGATATTGTCGAATTAAGCCGTGACAGGCACTTAAAGAAATGGTCCCTGCAACCTCAGCATCGGTATCACTAAACTAATAAGTTAAACCATGTGCTACCAGGCACTGGCCCTTTACGGCACATAGCTGCGCCAAAAATGGCCTTTGAATTTCGTGCTCTCCAAACGTTGGTGTCTCGAATGTCAAACAGAAAAGCCTACTTCGGTGCGTTTTAGGCTATTGCGCAAAGGAACGTTACCTGAGCCCAGCAGTGTGAGTATGACATGATCTTGGGACTCAGTGCCTACCATTTAGAATCACATTTTTGTTACGTTATAGACACTTGTGAACTGTAAAACACCACCTCAACCACTTATGTACTGTCAGGACCTCCGTGCAGGACCTTGGAATCCAATACCGCGGTGATGCAAAAAACCAAGCATTGGTAGTGTTCGAATTGCATGTGAGTTGCGAGAGAGACTACTTATCAGATGACCCTGATGCTCGCTGACACGTGCTGTTTATGTGAAGTATGAGCAAGACAGATGAAACATAAAAAACAAAAACATCACGTCCAGATGATATAACAAATGAACAACATGTAAGATATTTGATCGTCCGATTGCTGCGAGCCGCGTCTTTGTTTTCTCAGCGGAAGGCACTAGTGTATGTGCATCAATATGCCTTCGGGTGGAAGACAACAGTTACCGTTTTAACCTAGTTCGTTATCATGTGTTTTATTACTAGTATATATTATAAGTATTAATTGATATGTCATGTGCTCACTGTCGGGCATTTACCTATTATCATACCTCTTGGCGTAGTATGTCGCATCATTTCCTGGTTGCTTCATGCTTACTTGTACACTTGTTTATGTGTATTTCGACACATTGAAGGACTCTGGATATTCACGTAAATACATACACTGAAGAGGCGCGATGGTCTTTGCGCGATCCAACGCTCAGTTCGCCGCGGATTGTTCTAAAATATTCGCTTTTGTTTTTAGGTGGTTGACACTGGCCGCTCGTATGCTCCTAATTCACATCTCTACCGAGACCTCCAGCAGCGCTCTCAGGGCTTCGTCCAGTGCGTAGTCGGCCACTATGTGTCGGTATGGTCCGCCATCCGGCAAAACAACGGCTACGACCTTGGCTGACGCAACTTGTTCCGGAGCACCGTGCTGCTCCGCGACCTGACGCAGCACAGATAGGCCACGGTGCAGCCAGTCCTCCAGCGTAACGGGTACTGGGTCCGTTCGCAACAGCTTCTGTTGGACATGGTGTGGGATGAGAACCGCATAGGTCACGGTGCAGCCAGTCCCCCAGCGTAACGGGTACTGGTTCTGTCTGGAACAGCTGCTGCTGGACGTGGTGTGGGATGAGAACCGCATGGTCCGCTAACAGGCGATTCCGATCGTCGCGCCGATCGTAAGCAGCAAACTTAGGTCTTCAATGTGCATGGGGTCCCCTTACCGCCGCCCCCCTCTCAATGTATGCGGAGCAGGCTTCCGAACTTGCTGTACATATTGAGTTCTACACCAGACAATATATTCTGAGTCATATGCAATAAATAGATATGTTTGCATCACATGAGTCGTCCTAGAGAAGTGAAAGTCTAAAGCAATGCTAACCAGCATACTCGTACGAGTTCATACTCAACAGCACATAAAGTCTCCCCCAAATGACAATCAATCGGGCAATATCTGATCCGCATTTGAGACCTTATACCGGGACATTCTCGTGCGACGGCTTAAGGAGGCTCGGTAACATCGTTTCTTTACGCAACGGTATTTTGTGTCGCTTGCCGCCCACGGCTTGGTGTTACATGCGGCTGCGGACGTCGCCCAGGATAGGGCGACTGCAGCGCCGGGCATCGGTTTACAGCGATATTCCGATCGACACGTGGCTCATGAGTTCGAGTTTTTGGGAAGAACTTTTGCTATGCCGTGTACTTTTGGACTCCTGCGCCTAAGAATGCCTTTGTGTCACTTGGTTTTGTTAATGATGACACACCCTAGTGAGCACGTTCGGGCTGTGCGCCACGCGTCGCAAACGGGGCACTTTTCCTCAGGTCTAGGCCACAGGTCAATGTCATCAAAGGAGTACGCCACTGTCTGACAAAAATACAGCACCGGAAAAAGAGCTGCACCCTCCCAACTGCTATGAAAATGAAGACACGACGGCATATCTGTCTTTCTTTCTCCTGCTGGCGTTTTTCTTTTTCTACTGACGCATTTCTCACAGAAAGCTCGGTTGACACTATGTGTACAGAAGCAAAGAACCTTGCACGGGCTTATGGATGAGCAAGGTCTGATAAAACTAGGGAACATAACAGAATATTTTTTTTGCCAATGATTAAACTCATACTATAGAACAAATTCAAATCTTGAATACACAAATTGTATCGGACGAGCACATCATTGATATGCTCAACAGTCCTTGGCAGGTTTCGGTAAGAGATTCATGACGCTATATGGCAGTCTTGAGAGCATATCGTGCGTTGATATTAATAATCTGCCCTAAAAGCTGTCGATCACTAGGTTGCGTATGTCAAGCAGCCCACCAAAGCTTTTCTTACGACCAGTACCTGGACAAAAAATCCACCAACAATCCATTGACTAGTCCGCTCCCCAACACAGCGCCGGCGACGGCAATAGCCGGTTGGCGTCAGCTTTTGTGTGTTTCGAGGTATTCTTTAGGCTTGGCTGCCAGACGATGCCAGGTATTGCTGTCGTCACAAAACCTTGTCATGACGTCATCGAACATTGAAGTAATAAGACGCAATTTTACAAAGTTTAAAAGTGTGCTGCCTAGTGTCGTTTTTAAACCTTCAAAGCGCAGTAATAGCTTTTACAAGCACACAACAAGTAGAATAGAAGTAGGCTTTTCCCATCATATCTGATGTTTATCTTAATATCTTGAAATGTGGAATATTCCGTTTCATGAGTCAAATTATGTGCCAACAGAAACTGGCCTGAAACGACACATTTGCACGAAGAGCAAGAAAGCATACCAACAGATCACCCTTTTCTATATTCATTGTTCTGTCTGACTTCTACGTGCGAAGGTTGATTAAATCATCTAAACGATATCCTTGAAAACGTCAGTCCTATTTAAAAACTTCAGACCCATTGACGTTTTACGCTTGCATGGTCAGTCACGTATGTTTGTTGGGTGGAGACAAGAATCCATCTGCACTTCACGTATTAGGCCGCTGAGTGCCTCAATGATGGTCGCTTGTGGTGGACCGTTCAACAAAAACAATTAATACCCATCATTTTCAAGACGTTTAGAAGTGCTTCTCTAGTATCTGAGAATGTCTAAGATATGCGCAAAAGTGCAGACATCGTTGTATTTCAATGCACACACATGCACGTGCACTCACACACGGACAACAATAAATTAAGTTCACTCATGTAGCATCGTGAGTCCAAATTCCGCATCATTTGTACAGAACGCGACAGGCAATGGAGAAAGATCACGCGGAAAGCGCAGAGCCTGTACATGGTTCAGTTGTAACGGGGCTTGTAGCCGACGATGACGCGCTCATACTGAGGCTGGGGCTGGTAGTAAGCGCGGGGAGCCTCATCATCGTCATCATCCTGCTCAGGCGCCTCGTACCTCTCCTCATCATCATCGTCATCAGACACCTCCGGGGTGGGGTACTCGGTGGGCACAGGGGTGGGCAGGTGGTCGCCCTGGGGCTGGAAGCCGTTGGCGTCGGCCACGTAGACGACCTTGTAGACAACACCGTCGGGACCGGTGTAGCTGAACTGGCCGTTGACGTCATAGCTCTCCTCATCGCCGTATCCCTCCACCGGCCGGCCAGACTCGGAGGCGTAGATGCCGTTCTCCGTCTCAAAACTGGCAGAAAGATTCGCGAATCAGTTGCAACACTTACATTTGTAACACGAAAATGGCTAATGACAAACCATAACTGTTAAGTTTTGTGGAAATGTTACTTTGTCATTGAAACGCGATGGAGCAAGAACGTGACCGTGTTTGGCAGCAGCCGCTAGGTTGAATCTTATTTTGCGTGAACAAATAACCATGAATGCCTTACACGTGACGTTAAACGCTCATATTACGCAACCGCTTCGTGACTGCAAGTCTGAAAGTGTTCAGTTATGTCAGAAAACTCCAGCATCGCAATCACGGGTACTAATTGAGCCTTTACGGCATGACTTACTGCGAGTCGTAGGACTGGTCGTCGCGGAGCTCAGCCTCCTGCTTCAGGATCTCGTACACCTTGGGGGCGTACGTGGGGGCACCGTAGCTACGGTCGGGCGCGGCAGCGGCCACGGCCACAACGGCGGCGAGCACAATCTGAAAAACGTGATGCAGTCAAAAATTTGATATGCGTCCAGTACTTTATTAAATTACAAATTCCGTTTGCAGTGCATCTTTCAATGCAAATGTTTATACCACGTTGCAAATACTTGACAACGAAATCATACAGTTCTTTGAAAATTATAACAATACAATTCCAATGCCAACACTAATGGAAGTGCATTTCAAAACGAACTATGCGTATTTTTGATGAGCGTCTTACCAGCTTCATGTCTGTGTGTGTTTGGTCTGTCTGTCGACTGGTGCCTCTGTTCCTTACCCAGTTGTATTTATACCGAGTCGGTTCACCACCACCAGAGGTCACCAAGGCTGGCCGCACTGGTGAGGGCGTGGTCGGGGAAAAGGACCACCCCTCTTCCCACCACTGTGCAGATGTCGCGCTGACCTACTTTTTGCGGGTGGAACAACGACGAGCCTGTAGCCCATACGTTCTTGTGGCAACGTGTTGTTCTAATCCTAATATAAATCAACTCATGTCCTCGTCTTGAGAAAATAAAATGATTGCCACATGGCTACCATAATAACAGTATTGAGATGACATTATTATAATGCCATGGATGTTTGTAAAACCTTGAAAAAGTTTGCACATCCTCGCGAACGTATACCTCGGATATTGAAGGGTCTCATGTCTTGGGAGGGGCAGAGCTGGAAACTACCCCGAAGGATCTTCAATGTGGTAATTTCAGTAAAAAACCGCATACAAATTTGAAACACCCCTTTAATGATTGTGCCGATGTTTCCCCCGATAACTGGAATAATGAACGCGACCGGTCGGCCTCAGGAATGGTGGTCTGCCTACGGCGACCCGGGAAGAATACCAAAATCGTTCGTGAAGAGTAGAACCGAATGCATTGTAGAGCACTACTGAAGGGCTAGCAACTGGCACTGCAACACACTTGTCTGATGAAGGCCTCAGTTTTATTTTTGACGAATGACCCCGGGAAGCACATCACTTAATGCAGGGGGGCGGGATGCAGCGGAGATTTGTAAGGTTTCGACAGTCACTTAAACATTCATGGTCGTGCGCGTTGAAGGCGACCGTGTGCAAGCAATATCATTGTCGTAGCACTGTCTGCCTGAGTCCTGTGATCCTGCTCCTGGTTTTAAAGGAACTTACACATTGCAAACAAGTTTGTCTTGATAAACATCATTTATCAAGGTGGAGAACCCACCACGCACATTTTCGAAACGTAGTGGAACGATAATATACTGGCACGTGAGAGCTCAAGGTAAGATAAAATGAGCCGGCACCCGCTCTTCAAGACTTTTGCAGCCCTACATCTCATTCCTATCCAAGATCATCTGTCAGGCTATCGTTCAGATTTAAACATCAGATTTCCAGACCATTCTTACCATTTAGACCATCGTTCATGTTTACCCAGTGTGCATGGGACTAACAACATATGCAGGCACCTACTTTTGCAAAATTCCGCTCAAGTGTGAAAAGCATACAAATATAATTCTAATATAATTCTTAGAAAAATATTGACACAGCCAGAATTCATGGAAGTGGATGACACAATCCAGCTGAGAATTACCAATAGCCACCGGAAAACAGCGAAAGTAAAACAAAAATGAAAACTGTCCACTGTACTGCTAAAACAGTTCGCATGGATCTAATGCAGTAAACGACAATAACATTTAATGAGAGAAAACCTAAAACCATTCCACATTCTGGCCAGGTATCTTAAAATCAATGCAATGAAGCCAAGCGATGCGCTTTGGCAATGTACCAGGTTCATGTGACCGAAATGGCAGACTTATAATAATAATTTAATTCGCTCTCATCTGCATGTGATGGATCTGCATATATGCATCAACAATTCTCAATGGTGTTTCCGGAAGCACAAACTCAGTGTGGAGGCCCCCATTGGAGTCGTAGGACATCAGGAAAGATGTTTCATGAAGATATAGAACGGCGCTTTTAAATGCAAGATAGTCAAGCGAGACGAACCAATTCATGTGCATTTGATAGCATAAGTAGAGAGCTATCAAGCGACCTTAATCATCAAGCCCGTCCGCCACTGGCCTGTCAACGATTTCTTGATGGGACCAGCACAAAAAATATCATTGAAAAAGCGGGAAAAATTATACACTTATAGCAAAAAACTGGTGTCTGCAGTGCAAGCAGCTCTGACTTACATTCAGTACCTGGTGCTGAGTGACATGAACCGAGGCTGTTATCATTATTATTATTATTGTTATTATCACTATTATTGCGAACATTGGAGAAATCGAGCGAGTGGCTTTTATAACACCGCGCCAGTACACACTACATAGAACAACGCAGAACACACAACACATGCAAACGAGACGCAACACCAGCGATACACATAAGATGTTGTAAAACATGAACGACTTGTGATACAATCAGCACCTGTGCGTCATGGCCAGTTGTTTAATTTCGTGACGTTCTTGTTGAAAGACATTGCTTTCCTGTTAAACTCATCTAAATTTTTATTCTGGCGCGTGGTAGCAGGGAGGCGATTCCACGCCGCCACGGCTCTATAGGCAAATGCCTTTTTCACGCACTCTAAGAACAAGGGTGTTTTACAGCGCTCGCCTGCAGTACAGTTTCGTCATCGGTGGCTCTGGTGTGCCGCTGAGATACTTAAGATCGGCGCCTGATCAGATTACTGGTAGCCCGTGGCCCATGAGGCACGTAAATGGCACGATGCAAACATATGCAGCCACGGTAGGTGACAGTCTCGTCGAATTTGGGCCGATTTAGCTGCTTTCGGGATTCCGTGACGTGATGTCGTTTGCGTTTGCGATGTACCAATTCGTCTAAGAAAATACTAAAATAACGCCCTCATGTCTCAGATTTTGCTATATCATAAACTATGGAATATCTGTGCCCTAACTGAAAAAAGATTTCATCTGCACTCTGATGTTTTCAATTCATTTCTGAAAATTTAGCTCGAATTGGATGATGCTTTTCGTGTAGTGTCTTGAGATTTTACTGTGACGATAGATAAGTATCACCAGCAGCCTGCATCTTCTATAAAGACGGCATCAATTTGTAACAAGATCCACAAGAAATTGAAGCTTATGGTTTGGAAAATGTGATAACCATGTTGGTTTGGGTTTCAAAAATAAATTGGCCACGTGAACCGGTGTTCTCAATCTCGTGACCTCTGCTTACGTAGCCGGAATGCTATGCATTTCTGTTCGTTGCATCGCAATATATTGCTAACATATTCTTTGAACCGTGAAGATGAATCATTTTGTGGCTCGAAAGCTATTGTTTATTTTGTATTTACGTCGCATGAATGTGTCGAACATGTTTTACCCAATTGGGCCCCGACTTTCCTCAATAGATAATGTCAAGGGGAAAGATTGTTTGGTGTGTTATGAGCAATGGCTGCAGCGCTAGAATTAGTTTGCGTTACTAAGGTTCACGGCGACACAAATTTTTTGATTGTGACACATGAGCTAGAATGCCGCTTGCGTACTATCGGACACTAATTCCAGCTGATAGTATGACTTAGCAAACCCAGAGTGAATTGTCACCATGTCCCTATGCGGGCAGAACTGTAGAAATAAAATATATGGCTAACTGAATTGAAATGCCAAACGTGATGAAAGCTACCACACATGTACATGCATGCCTATCTGAGCAGCGTAAACCACTATGTACGGCACACACGGACATGATGGCGGGATTCGTCGTTTGTTTCAAAAACGCTCACAAATGAAACTTCTCATGGCGAAAAAGGCCTTAACGTTTACAATGCAAACCATATAACCCTTGAGAATTGGCACATTTGCATCACACATTCGAAATTTCATAGGAGCATATAACGAACTTAGACATAAGTCACCTATCATCAGGCTTTTCTTCGGGCAACAAAAAGGTCAAGTCTAACGCAAACGCAAAACGATGAAAACTCCCCAGTTGCTTAGGTGAAAAATTTAGCCTACTGGGACCCATGTACTCCGCAATTTCGTCTTAAAAAGGCGTGTGAGAGCTAACGGTGTGCAGACAATCTTCCTCCTTTTTCACTGAAATGTAGCCCGTTCCTCTGAACCGTAGCTTGCACAGCACACGGGACTTGATATTCATTTTCAGGTTTCATTTACACTCGCACCAATGTAACATGGTGATGAGAAGAGCACATGGGGGGCATATCACATGCCTCAGCCAAAATCTAGAACGATACAAATAATCATAGTTTGGTGGACATTGTTGTATTGCAAAGCGTACATGCAAACACACACAAAGAAACATACCGCAATAAGTTAACTCTCACTCGCAAAGAGAAGCATTGTGGAGCTCATCCTGCATCAATGGCACTCAAGGTGATGGGCTGTGGACATGATCATGTGTATTGTTCGTTGCCGGTACGTTGTTTTAGTTGTAACGGGGCTTGTAGCCGACGATGACGCGCTCATACTGGGGCTGGGGCTGGTAGTATGCGCGCGGGGCCTCATCATCGTCATCATCCTGCTCAGGCGCCTCGTACCTCTCCTCATCATCATCGTCATCAGACACCTCCGGGGTGGGGTACTCGGTGGGCACAGGGGTGGGCAGGTGGTCGCCCTGGGGCTGGAAGCCGTTGGCGTCGGCCACGTAGACGACCTTGTAGACAACACCGTCGGGACCGGTGTAGCTGAACTGGCCGTTGACGTCATAGCTCTCCTCATCGCCGTATCCCTCCACCGGCCGGCCAGACTCGGAGGCGTAGATGCCGTTCTCCGTCTCAAAACTGCAGAAAGATTCACAAATCAGCTGCAATGATTAGAATCTCGAATCAGAAAATGTGCATACCACACAATGCCGGCGTATGCTCGAGCGAGCAGTTACGACACTATAACTAGAGGTGTTCACGGATGAGGCGTCTTTTACCTGATCCACCCGCTTTCCTGAGCCTGTGTTCATACCCACACACTGCCTCCTCCCCTTATTCAGCTGCTACCACCCCCGCCAGAAATAGCTACAATCCTGTTTGGAAGTTTGAGGATTTTTCAAGATGTCAGCGATGAGTCTCAATAAATTTTACGACTAGAGTTACCATTTCTGTTAATGATTACGGAGGTGGTGTGCCCTGAGCTACTAACACACTACCGCCACTGCGATAGCGGTACTTACTGCGAATCGTAAGACTGGTCGTCACGCAGCTCAGCCTCCTGCTTCAGGATCTCGTTCACCTTGGGGGCGTAGGTGGGGGCACCGTAGCTACGGTCGGGGGCGGCAGAGGCCACGGCCACAACGGCGGCGATCAGAATCTGAAAGTCGTGCAACATTAGCTTCTTTAAGTGCGTGATCAGTGCTTTGGATTGGAAATCTACATGCATAACTATCCATGAAGTTTATAGCAAAGTCAGTGCGTTTGCCTGTACCACTTCATTTAAGCAATACTCAAAACCAGTAGTAATATGAAATGTCTGGATCATTGCGAATCCGATGACAAGTGCAGTGCGAGCGAATGACAAGCCAACTGTGCATCTCATCACTGGAAAGTCTTACCAGCTTCATGGTTGTGTGTGGCTGGTCTGTCTATCGACTGATGCCTCTGTTCCCTACCCAGTCGTATTTATACCGAGCCGGTTCACCACCACCAGAGGTCACCAAGGCTGGCCGCACTGGTGAGGGCGTGGTGGGGGACAAGGACCGCCCCTCGTCCCACCACAGTGCGGATATCGCCAGCTGTGCTGACCCACTTCATACAGCGAACAGTCGTAAGGTGGCGGTCTGCCCGTTCTTGTGGCGATACGTGCTGATCTAAGCACATCTATTCAGGCAGAAACACAGATCTTGTCGCTTTAAGCCGTAACATGCACTTAAAGAAGTGGTCCCTGCCACCTCAGCATCAGAATCACTAAACTAATAAGTTAAACCATGTGCTACCAGGCACTGGACCTTTACGGCACATAGCTGCTTCAAAAATGGCCTTTAAAACTCGTGCTCTCCAAACGTTGGTGTCTCGAATGTCAAACAGAAAAACCTACTTCGGTGCGTTTTAGGCTATTGCGCAAAGGAACGTTTCCCGAGCCCAGCAGTGTGAGTATGACAGAATCTGATTTGTTCTGGATGTTATTTGTGACGCAGTATCTATCATTTGGAATCACATTTTTGTTACTTTATAGACACTTGTGAACTGTAACACGACCTCAATCGCTTATGTACTGTCAGGACATGTGTGCAGGACCTTGGAATCCAAGACCGCGGTGATGCGAAAAAAACAAGTATTGGTATCATGCGAGTTGCATGTGAGATGGAAGACAGACCTCTTATCAGATGACCCTGATCCTCGCTGACACGTGCTGTTTATGTGAAATATGAGCAAGACACAAGAACATAAAAAACATCACATCGAAATGATATAACAAATGAACAACATGTAAGATATTTGGTCGTCGGCTTGCTGCGAGCCGGGTCTTTGCCGTCTTAGCGGAAGGCACTAGTGTATGTGCATCGGTATGCCTTCGGGTGGAAGACAACTGCTACTGTTTCAGTCTAATTCGGTATTATAAGTATTATTATTAGTTTATATTCTAAGTATTAATTAAGATGTCATGTGCTCACTGTTAAGCATTTATCTATCATCATACCTCGTGCCGTAGTATGTCACCTCATTTGCTGGGTGCTTCACGCTTACTTGTGCACTTGTTTATGTGTTTTCGAAACATTTAAGGACTCTGGATATTGGCGAAGTTATATACACTGAAGAGGCGCGATGATTTTTGCGCGATCCAGTGCTCAGTTCGTCGCGCATTGTTCTAAAATATTCGTTTTTGTTTTCAGATGGTTGACGCTGGCTGCTCGTATGCTCCCAATTCACATCTCTACCGAGACTTCCAGCAGCGCTCTCAAGGGCCTCGTCCAGTGCGTGGTCGGCCACTATGTGCCGGTACGGTCCGCCATCCGGCAAAACAGCGACTGCGGCTTTGGCTGACGCAACTTGATCCGGAGCATCGTGCTGCTCCGCGACCTGACGCAGCACAGATAGGCCACGGTGCAGCCAGTCCTCCAGCGTAGCGGGTACTGGGTCCGTTCGCAACAGCTGCTGTTGGACATAGCGTGGGATGAAAACCGCATAGGCCACGGTGCAGCCAGTCCTCCAGCGTAACGGGTACTGGGTCCGTTCGCAACAGCTGCTGTTGGACATGGTGTGGGATGAGAACCGCATAGGCCACGGTGCAGCCAGTCCTCCAGCGTAGCGGGTACTGGGTCCGCCCGGAACAGCTGCTGCTGGATGTGGTGTGGTATGAAAACCGCATGGTCCGCGAACAGGCGATTCCGATCGTCGCGCCGATCGTGAGCAGCAAACGGAAGGTCTTCGATGTGCATGGGGTCACCCTATCGCCGCCCTTTCTCTATGTATGTGGAACAGGCTGCAGAACTTGCTATATGTATTAAGTTCTACACCAGACAATGTATTCTGAGTCATATGCAATAAATAGTTCTGTTTGCATCACATGAGTCGTTTTAGAGAAGTGAAAGTCTAAAACAATGCTAACCAGCATACTCGTACGAGTTCATACTTAACGGCATATAAAGTTTCCGCCAAATGGCAATCAATCGTGCAATATCTGATGCGCATTTGGGACCTTATACCGGGACATTCTCGTGCGACGGCTTAAGGAGGCCCGGTAGCATCGTTTCTTTACGCAAAGGTATTTTGTGTCGCTTGCCGTCCACGGCTTGGTGTTACCTGCGGCTGCGGACGTCGCCCAGCATAAGGTGACTGCAGCGCCGGGCATCGGTTTACAGCGATATTCCGATCGACTCGTGGCTCATGAGTTCAAGTTTTTGGGAAGAACTTTTGCTATGCCGTGTACTTTTGGACTCCTGCGCCTAAGAATGCCTTTGTGTCACTTGGTTTTGTTAATGATGACACACCCTAGTGAGCACGTTCGGGTTGTGCGCCACGCGTCGCAAACGGGGCACTTTTCCTCAGGTCTAGGCCACAGGTCAATGTCATCAAAGGAGTACGCCACTGTCTGACAAAAATACAGCACCGGAAAAAAGAACTGCACCCTCCCAACTGCTATGAAAATGAAGACACGACGGCATAGCTGCCTTTCTTTCTCCTACTGGCGTTTTTCTTTTTCTACTGACGTATTTCTCACAGAAAGCTCGGTTGACACTTTGTGTACCGAAGCAAAGAACCTTGCACGGGCTTGTGGGTGAGCAAGGTATGATAAAACTAGGGAACATAGCAGAATATTTTTTTGCTAATGATTAAACTCATACTATAGAACAAATTCAAGTCTTGAATACACAAATTGCTTCGGACATGCACATCATTGATATGCTCAACGGTCCTTGGCAGGTTTCGGAAAGAGATTCATGACGCTATATGGCAGTCTTGACAGCATATCGTGCGTTGATATTAATAACCTGCCCTAAAAGCTGGCGATCACTAGGTTGCGTATGTCAAGCAGCCCACCAAAGCTTTTCTTACGACCAGTACCTGGACAAAAAATCCACCAAAACAATCCATTGACTAGTCCGCTCCCCAACACAGCGCCGGCGACGACAATAGTCGGTTGTCGTCAGCTTTTGTGTGTTTCGAGGTATTCTTTAGGCTTGGCTGCCAGAAGATGCCAGGTATTGCTGTCATCACAAAACCTTGCCATGGCGTCATCGAACATTGACGTAACGAGACGCAATTTTACGAAGTTAAAAATTTTGCTGCCTAGTGTCGTTTTTAAACCTTGAAAGCTCACTAATAGCTTTTACAAACACACAAGTAGAATAGAAGTAGGCTTTTCCCATCATATCTGATGTTTATCTTAATGTCTTGAAATGTGGAATATTCCGTTTAATGAGTTAAATTATGTGCCAACAGAAACTGGCCCTTTACGGCACATAACTGCTTTGAAAATGGCCCTTAAAAAGCGTGTTTCGAAACGGTGTCTCAAATCTCAAACAGAAAGGCCTATTTCGGTGCGTTTAGGCCATTCTGCAAGGAAACGTCACCTGAGCCAAGTAGCATAAACATGACAGAATATCAATTGTTATGGATGTGTTGGGAATCAGAACCTACGACTTAGAACCACATTTTCGTCGCGTTATAGACATCTGCGAACTATAAGACGCTGCTTAAAACACTAATGTTCTGCCCCAGAACACTGCACTGGCGCCTCTGGACAGTAGTTAAATGAAGACACCGCGTTTTGCGGTGCAGGAAGTGCGGTGTTGACGTATGCAAGTATTGTCAGTACTTACGAATGAAAATGAAAAATGCACATGTGAAAAGAGGGTGTGGGACATTGGAATCCAGGATCGTAGTCAAGCCAATAGCCAAGTATTGGTAGTGTTTGAATTGCATGTGCGTTAGAAGGGAGAGAAATTATCAGATATCCTGGTCCTTGCTGACACTTACGTGCTGTTCATGCGAAGGATGATCAACATAGAAAAACATAAAATATAAAAATGTCATATCCAAGTGACACAACAAATAAACAAAAGACAACACATGTAATCGTTGGCTTACTGCAAGCCGTGTCTGCCGCTATCTCAGCGAAAGGCAGTTGTGAATGTGCATCAATATGCATTCGCATTGAGGAAATGCTCATATGCCGTCGATCATAAAAATAAAGCGATAAGTTTTTTCCTTAAACGAGTTGGCAGCACTCCATTTTTAAGTTACCCCGCTGTATACGGTGAACAGGTGGCCTCTGGGCAATTGCAAAATTATATCGGTGTCTATGAAAGTGCATCTCTCAGTGTTCTGTTTCCTTATGTGTTTTCTAACGATCTGCCTCAGCTTGTTGACTACGGCACCTACACCTTGCAGTCTGCTGACATCCAACATCTAATCGCGAGGAGGAGGCTGACATGGGGGTTGCTATCCGACGTATGGAGACTGCCCCAGGCACCTTGTATTGTTGACTGGCCAAAGTCGGTTGATGCCTTTCTTAATACACTTAACATGCTGATGAATACGAAGCTGGAAGCAAAACCTCGTCCAATGACAATGCAAAGGAAGGGTATGAATAATCGCATGTGCGGTGACGTTTTCGGAAATCACAATCGACATGCTCCCATTTAAAGTATGCTTTAGTTGAGGGCAATGCAAACTGTAAGGCTGAGAAAATAAGGCACGATTATGGCATGACTCAATCTGACTGGGTAATCATGAGCCACAACCAGCCAAGCAACAATCCTCTAGAGCTAGACTGAGGCCCACCAGAGTTTTTCTAAGCACTGGAGGGCAAAGAAAAGCTTGGGAGGGGTCTCGCTCGGCCCAAGAACTGTTCTCTTTACAGGCTAATGCCTTAGGAAACATTGACTGTAGTTCATCATGACTTTCAGTGGCACATAGCGTACAAACAGTGATGGCGAACAAAGTGGTAGTGAGGCTTGATCGGAAACGAAGCGAGGGACAGAGGCTGCGGTGCGATCGGTTCCATGTTTTCACCTAGTTCGGGAATGAGATGCGAATTATAGCAGAACAATCGGTTGCAGCTTCTGAGTTGTCATTATTAAAGATTTAGTCATAATCACTTGCGTGGATAGATGCATGCAATCAACGCCCACGGTAACTGGTGATTGCTACGTTAGCCACCACCACCGGACCGTTGAACTCCGGGTCAACGCCATAATTTCATGGCGAAAGCTGAACGAGCCACAACACGTGGTAGTATGCGTCCTACCCTGAGGGTAGGCCCTTCTGACCTCACCTGACCTTTCCCGCACCCGGCGATACCGGCCATGTACCATGCCATCCAGGGACAAATAAGGAGCGCATGGTGTGAGGTCAACCCCTTACCACCACTGTCTGGTGAATCAGAACGACGGAGCTCTAACCAACTGAACTATTGGACGAAATATGGAAGCCGAACGGGAAGGAAAATAGTAATGCATGAATAATGAAAACCTTAATGGAAATACACTTATTATGTCTCTTATTGTTGTGTGGAAGCTTCAGCATTAGGAAAATCATTGTCACCGCCGGAATAATGAAACGACTCATTTGCACGAAGAGTAAGAAAGCATACTAACAGATCACCCTTTTCTATATTCATGGTACTGTCTGACTTCTACGTGCGAAGATTGATTAGATCATCCAAACGATATCCTTGAGAACGTCAGTTCTATTTTAAAACCTCAGCCTCATTGACATTTTACGCTTGCATGGTCAGTCACGTATGTTTGTTGGCTGGAGACAAGAATCCACCTGCACTTCACGTCTTAGGCCGCTGAGTGCCTCAATGATGGTCGCTTGTGGTGGACCGTTCAACAAAAACAATTAATAGTCATCGTTTTCGAGACGTTTAGAAGTGCTTCTCTAGTATCTGAGAATGTCTAAGATATACGCAGAAGTGCAGACATCGTTGTATTTCAATGCACACACACGCACGCACGCGCACTCACATACGGACAACAATAAATTAAGCTCACCCATGTAGCGTAATGAGGCAAAATTCTGCATCATTTGTACAGAACGCGACAGGCCATTGAGAACGATCAAGTGGGAAGCGAAGAGCCTGTACATCGTTTAGTTGTAACGGGGCTTGTAGCCGACGATGACGCGCTCATACTGAGGCTGGGGCTGGTAGTAAGCGCGGGGAGCCTCATCATCGTCATCATCCTGCTCAGGCGCCTCGTACCTCTCCTCATCATCATCGTCATCAGACACCTCCGGGGTGGGGTACTCGGTGGGCACAGGGGTAGGCAGGTGGTCGCCCTGGGGTTGGAAGCCGTTGGCGTCGGCCACGTAGACGACCTTGTAGACAACACCGTCGGGACCGGTGTAGCTGAACTGGCCGTTGACGTCATAGCTCTCCTCATCGCCGTATCCCTCTACCGGCCGGCCAGACTCGGAGGCGTAGATGCCGTTCTCCGTCTCAAAACTGGCAGAAAGATTCGCGAATCAGTTGCAACACTTGTACTTGTAACACAGAGATGGCTAATGACAAACCATAACTGTTATGTTTTGTGGAAAGGTTACTTTGTCATTGAAACGCGAGGGAATAAGAACGCGATCGTGTTTGGCACCAGCCGATAGGTGGAATCCTAATTTGCGTGAACAAAAAATCATGAATGCCTTACACGTGACGTTACGCGCTCATATTACGCAACCGTTTCGTGACTGCAAGTCTGACAGTGTTCAGTTATGTCAGAATACTCCAGCATCGCAATCACAGGCACTAATTGAGGTTTTACGGCAGGACTTACTGCGAGTCGTAGGACTGGTCGTCGCGGAGCTCAGCCTCCTGCTTCAGGATCTCGTACACCTTGGGGGCGTAGGTGGGGGCACCGTAGCTACGGTCGGGGGCGGCAGCGGCCAAGGCCACAACGGCGGCGAGCACGATCTGAAAAAGGTGATGCACTCAGAAGTTTGATATGCGCCCAGTACTTTATTGAATTACAAATTCCGTTTACAGTGCATCTTTCAATGCAAATGTTTATACCACGTTGC
Source organism: Pollicipes pollicipes (assembly GCF_011947565.3). NCBI lineage: Eukaryota > Metazoa > Arthropoda > Thecostraca > Pollicipedomorpha > Pollicipedidae > Pollicipes > Pollicipes pollicipes. The sequence goes on from NW_023596448.1 coordinate 5,386,812, forward strand.
AATTACTTGAAGACGAAATCATACAGTTCTTTGGATAGGAGAACAATATAATTTCAACGCCAACACCAATGCAAGTGCATTTCAAAAAAGAACTATGCGTATTTTTGATGAGCGTCTTACCAGCTTCATGTCTGTGTGTGTTTGATCTGTCTGTCGACTGGTGCCTCTGTTCCTTACCCAGTTGTATTTATACTGAGTCGGTTCACCACCACCAGAGGTCGCCAAGGCTGGCCGCACTGGTGAGGGCGTGGTCGGGGGACAAGGACCGCCCCTCGTCCCACCACTGTGCAGATGTTACCGGGCGCGCTGACCTACTTTATGCTGGTGGTACAACGGCGAGCCTGTAACCCATACGTTCTTGTGGCAACGTGTTGTTCTAATCCTAATATAAATCAACTCCTGTCCTCGTCTTGAGAAAAGAAAATGATTGCCACATGGCTACCATAATAACAGTATTGAGATGACATTATTATAATGCCATTGGATATTTGTGAAACCTTGGAAAAGTTTGCACATCCTCGCGAACGCATACCGCGGATATTGAAGGGTCTCATGTCTTGGGAGGGGCAGAGCTGGGAACTGCCCCGAAGGATCTTCAATATGGCAAATTGGGTTCAAAACCCCATACAAATGTGAAACGCCCCCTTTAATGATTCTGCCTATGTTACTCCTGGTTACTGAAATGACAAACGCGTCACTAAATACGACTGGTTGGTCTCAAGAATGTTGATCTGCCTACGGCGAACCGGGACGAATACTTAAAATCGTTCGTGAAGAATAGAACCGAGTGCTTTGGAGAGCACTACTAAAGGGCCATCAACTTGCACTGCAGCACACTTGTCTGATGAAGGCCTCAGCTTTATTTTTGACGAACGACCCCGGGAAGCACATCATTTAATGCAGGTGGGGGGCTGCAGCGGCGATTTGTAAGGTTTTGACAGTCAATTAAACATTCATGGTCGTGCGCGTTGAAAGCGACCCTGTGCAAGTGACATCATTGTGGGAGCACCGTCTGTCTGAATCTTGCGATCCTGTTCCTGGCTTTACAGCAACTTACATATTGCGTACACATTTTCTTGATAAGTATCATTTATGAAGATGGAGAACCCACCACGCGTATTTCCGAAACGTAATGGAACGATCATATACTGGCACGTGAGAGCTCAAGGTAAGATAAAATGAGCCGGCACCCGCTCTTCAAGACTTTTGCAGTCCAACATCTCATTCCTATCCAAGATTATCTGTCAGGCTATCGTTCAGATTTAAACATCAAATTTCCAGACCATTCTGACGATTTAGACCATCGTTCATGTTTACCCAGTGTGCATGGGACTAACAACATATGCAGGCACCTACTTTTGCAAAATTCCGCTCCAGTGTGGAAAGCATGAAAATAATTCTTAGAAAAATAATGGCATTGCCAGAATTCATGGAAGTTGATGACAAAATCCGGCTGAGAATTACCAATAGCCACCGGAAAACAGCGAAAGCAAAACAAAAATGAAAGCTGTCCACTGTACTGCTAAAACAGTTCGCATGGACCGAATAGAGTAAACGACAATAGCATTTAATGAGGTAAACCATAAAACCATTCCACATTCTGGCCAGGTATCTTAAAATCAATGCAATGAAGCCAAACGATGCGCTTTGGCAATGTACCAGGTCCATGTGACCAAAATGGCAGACGTATAATAATAATTTAATTCGCTCTCATCTGCATGTGATGGATCCGCATATATGCATCAACAATTCTCAGTGGTGTTTCCGGAAGCACAAAATCAATGTGGAGGCCCCCATTGGAGTCATAGGACATCAGGAAAGAGGTTTCATAAAGATATAGAACGGCGTTTTTAAATGCAAGATAGTCAAGCGAGACGAACCAATTCATGTGCATTTGATAGCATAAGTAGAGAGCTATCAAACGACCTTAATCACCAAGCCCGTCCGCCACTGGCCTGTAAACGATTACTTGATGTGATCAGCACTAAAAATATCATTGAAAAAGCAGGAAACGTTCTACGCTAATAGCACAAATCTTGTGCCTGCAGTGCCAGCAGTTCTGACTTACATTCACTCTCTGATGCTGAATGACATGAACCAAGGTTATTATTATTATTATTATTATTATTATTATTATTATTATTATTATTATTGCGAACATTGGAGAAATCGAGTGAGTGGCTTTTATAACACCGCGTCTGTACACACTACGTAGAACAACAGAGAACATGCAACACATACGAACGAGACGCAGCGCCAGCGATACACATACGATGTTTTAAAACATGAACGACTTGTAATACAATCAGCACCTGCGCGTCATGGCCAGTTGGTTAATTTCGTGAATTTCTTGTTGAAAGACATTGCTTTGCTGCTTAACCCATCTAACTTTTTAACTCTGGCGCGTAGTAGCAGGGAGGTGATTCCACGCCGCCACAGCTCTATAGGCAAATGCCTTTTTCACGCACTCTAAGAGCAAGGGTGTTTTACAGCGCTCGTCTGCAGTACAGTTTCATCATCGGTGGCTCTGGTGTGCTGCTGCGATACTTCAGATCGGCGCCTGATCAGATTACTGGTAGCCCAGTCAGATACAGTCGCCCATCAGGCACGTAAATGGCGCGATGCAAACATGTACAGCTGCGGGAGGGGGGGGGGGGGGACAGTCTCGTCGAAATTGGGCCGATTTAGCTGTTTTCGGGATTACGTGGCGTGATCTCGTCTGCGTCAGTGGTCTAACAATTCGTCTAAGAAAATGCTAAAATAACGCCCTTATGTCTCAGATTTTACTATATCGCAAATCGTGGGATATCTGTGCCCTTAACTGAAAACATATTTTATCTGCACTCCGAGATTTTCAATATATCTATGAGATTTTAGCTCGAATTGGATGATACCTTTCATGTAAAATGTCTTGAGATTTTACCGTGACGATAGATGAGTATCATCAGCAGCCTGCGTCTTCTATAAAGACGGCATCAATTAGTAACAAGATCCATACAACATTGAAGCGGATGATTTGGAAAATGTGATAACCATTTTGGTTTTAGTTTTGAAAATAAACCGACCACGTGACCAGGTGTTCTCAATCACGTGACCTCTGCTTACGTAGCCGGAATGCTATGCATTCCGGCTACGTAATTTATCGATTGTGAGACATGAACTAGATTGCCGGTTGCGTACTGTCGGACACTAATTCCATTTGATACTATGACTTCACAAACCCAGAGTGAATTGTTACGATGTCCCTATGTAGGTAGAGCTGTAGAGAAAAAAATATATGGCGAACTGAATTAAAATGCCAAACGTGATGAAAGATGCCGACAGGATGGCGGGATTCGTCGCTTGTTTAAAAACCGCTCCAAACTGAAACGTCCCATGGCGAAAAAGGCCTTAACGTTAACAATGCAAACCATATAACCCTTGAGATTTGGCACCTATCATCAGGCTTTTCTTCTGGCAACAAAAGAGTCAAGTCGCAAACGCAAGCGCAAAGCGATGAAAGCTCACCATCTGCCTGGGTGAAAAATTTAGCCTGCTGGAACCCACGTATTGTGCAATTTTGTTTAAAAAAGCAGTGTGTGAGAGCTAACAGTGCGCAGACAAACCTCCTCTTTTTTCACTGAAATTTAGCTCATTTTCCTATGAGCCGTAAGTTGCACACGATGCATGATACTCATTCCCAGGTTGCATTTACATTCGTACCAATGCAGCGTGATGAGGAGAAGAACATTTGGTGGACATATCAAATGTCTATGCGAAAGGTCGGAACAATAAAAATAATCATAGTTTTGCGGACATTGTTGTATTGCAAAGCGTATATACAAACACACACCAACAAACATACCACAATAAGTTAACTCTCACTCGCAGAGACTAGCATTGTAGAGCTAATGCTGCATCAAAGGCACTCAAGCTGATGGGTTGGGTACATGATCATGTGTACTGTTCGTGGCCGGTACGTTGTTTTAGTTGTAACGGGGCTTGTAGCCGACGATGACGCGCTCATACTGAGGCTGGGGCTGGTAGTAAGCGCGGGGAGCCTCATCATCGTCATCATCCTGCTCAGGCGCCTCGTACCTCTCCTCATCATCATCATCGTCATCAGACACCTCCGGGGTGGGGTACTCGGTGGGCACAGGGGTAGGCAGGTGGTCACCCTGGGGCTGGAAGCCGTTGGCGTCGGCCACGTAGACAACCTTGTAGACAACACCGTCGGGACCGGTGTAGCTGAACTGGCCGTTGACGTCATAGCTCTCCTCATCGCCGTATCCCTCCACCGGCCGGCCAGACTCGGAGGCGTAGATGCCGTTCTCCGTCTCAAAACTTAGACAAACATTCGCGAATCAGTTGCAACACTTACAATTGTAACACAAATATGGCTAGTGACAAACCATACTTGTCAAGTTTTGTGGAAAGGTTGCTTTGTCATTGAAACGCGATGGAGCGAGAACGCGATCGTGTTTGACAGCAGCCGTTAGGTGGCATCCTAGCTTGCGTAAACAAATGACCATGAATGTCTTACACGTGACCTCACTGGCTCATATTACGCAACCGTTTCGAGAGTGCAAGTCTGACAGTGTTCAGTTATGTGATAATACTCCAGCATCGCAATCGCAGGCACTAATTGATATTTTACAGCAGGACTTACTGCGAGTCGTAGGACTGGTCGTCGCGGAGCTCAGCCTCCTGCTTCAGGATCTCGTACACCTTGGGGGCGTAGGTGGGGGCACCGTAGCTACGGTCGGGGGCGGCAGAGGCCACGGCCACAATGGCGGCGAGCACAATCTGAAAAATGTGATGCAGTCAAAAATTTGATATGCGTCCAGTACTTTATTGAATCACAAATTCCGTTCGCCGTGCATCTTTCAATGCAAATGTTTATGCCATGTTGCAAATACTTGACAACGAAATCATGCAGTTCGTTGAATAGGAGAACAATACAATTCCAATGCCAACACTAATGGAAGTGCATTTCAAAACGAACTATGCGTATTTTTGATGAGCGTCTTACCAGCTTCATGTTTGTGTGTGTTTGGTCTGTCTGTCGACTGGTGCCTCTGTTCCTTACCCAGTCTTATTTATACCGAGTCGGTTCACCACCACCAGAGGTCACCAAGGCTGGCCCCACTGGTGAGGGCGTGGTCGGGGGACAAGGACCGCCCCTCTTCCCACCACTGTGCAGATGTCACCGGGTGCGCTGACCTACTTTTTGTGGGTGGAACAACGACGAGCCTGTAGCCCATCCGTTCTTGTGGCAACGTGTTGATCTAATCCTAATATAAATCAACTCAAGTCCTCGTCTTGAGACAAGACAATGATTGTCACATGACTACTATAATATCAGGATCGAAATGACGTGACGTGATGACGTGACATCACTACGTATGGTGACGTTACTGATGTAACGTATACATCGTAAAATCAAATCAAATCATATCGACCGGCACCTGCACTTCAAGACTCGCAGTCTTAAACTTCTGATCCATATCCACGACCAACTGCCAGACCATCGTTCCGACTTAGACCATCATATTCCCAGACCATGCAGACGATTGAGACCATGCAAACCATCGCTCAGATTCACAAAGTGGGCGTGAAAATGATAAGATATATAAGTGCCTAATTTTGCAAAAAAAAAATCACCAGTTTGAAGAGCATGAACACAATGCTGAGCACAAGCTATTGGCATCTGGCATCGTCAAAATTGGTTGAACTAGATGACAAAGTCCGGCTGGGAGTCACCAAAAGTCATTGGGAAAAAACCTCGTTTAGTTCTTACATATTTCCATTAACCTTACAGGCCATATGCTACCCGGTATTGCTGACAGGTTGTACCGTAACGCAAGCCGGCTTCGACGCGTCACATGATCTTGTGGTCGAGAGCCTCTCGGGGGGGGGGGGGAAAGGGGGAGGGGGGAGGGGGAGGGGGGTCTGTCACGGGGCGCGGGTACCGGGACCGGGACCGGACGACCCTCAGCGGCACCACCTGTCCTCCGGCGCTCGGCGTCGGCCGTTCGACGCCCCGGGCCGGCGCTGTCCGCACCCGCCAGCCGTTCAGAAGGCCGTGTGCCGCGGCGCCTACCGCGCTCCGCCCTCCGCCGGCGCCACCGTCCCTCCCGAGGGCCCCTGCTGACGCCCGACACCAGCACTGCAGCACGCCGGATACACGGGGACACGGAGCTGAGTAGGGGGCTAGGCACCGTTGAGGTCACGATGTCCGACAGTGCTGGGGTCGCGGGGTCGGGCATCATCGGAGTCAGGGGTGGGCACTGTCGCGGTCGCGGGGTCGGGCATCATCGGAGTCAGGGGTGGGCACTGTCGCGGTCACGAGGTCGGGCATCATCGGAGTCAGGAGGTGGGCACTGTCGCGGTCACGAGGTCGGGCATCATCGGAGTCAGGGGTGGGCACTGTCGTGGCCCCGGGGTCGGGCATCATCGGAGTCAGGGGTGAGCACTGTCGCGGGTCGCGGGGTCGGGCATCATCGGAGTCAAAGGTGGACACTGTCGCGGTCGCGGGGTCGGGCATCATCGGAGTCAGGGGTGGGCACTGTCGCGGTCACAGAGTCGGGCACTGTCGCGGTCACGAGGTCGGGTGTTGTCTGAACCGGTGGCAGATGGCGACGCGCTCGCGATTTCGTAAGAAGGGAGCTGGGAAAGTCCTTGATGCCTCAGGGATTGAGGAGCCCCCACTTGTTCAAGACTTTCCGTCACAACTTGGCGGAGTTCTGCCCTCACTTCGTTGCAAGTAGAAATGGCACCACGGATGCAGGCCCGCGGAGGGATGCCGTTGTGTGTGTCTTCAGGCTCGCCGGCTAGGATGGCTACATCCTGGCTACATCGATGAGGCTACATCCTCGTCCCACCACTGTGCGGATGTCACCAGCCATGCTGACCCACTTTATACAGCAAACAGCTGTAAGGCGGCGGTCTGCCCGTTCTTGTGGCGATATGTGCTGATCTAAGCACATCTGTTCAAGCAGAAACACAGACATTGTCGAATTAAGCCGTGACAGGCACTTAAAGAAATGGTCCCTGCAACCTCAGCATCGGTATCACTAAACTAATAAGTTAAACCATGTGCTACCAGGCACTGGCCCTTTACGGCACATAGCTGCGCCAAAAAGGGCCTTTGAATTTCGTGCTCTCCAAACGTTGGTGTCTCGAATGTCAAACAGAAAAGCCTACTTCGGTGTGTTTTAGGCTATTGCGCAAAGGAACGTTACCTGAGCCCAGCAGTGTGAGTATGACATGATCTTGGGACTCAGTGCCTACCATTTAGAATCACATATTTGTTACGTTATAGACACTTGTGAACTGTAAAACACCACCTCAACCACTTATGTACTGTCAGGACCTCCGTGCAGGACCTTGGAATCCAATACCGCGGTGATGCGAAAAACCAAGCATTGGTAGTGTTCGAATTGCATGTGAGTTGCGAGAGAGACTACTTATCAGATGACCCTGATGCTCGCTGACACGTGCTGTTTATGTAAAGTATGAGCAAGACAGATGAAACATAAAAAATAAAAACATCACGTCCAGATGATATAACAAATGAACAACATGTAAGATATTTGATCGTCCGATTGCTGCGAGCCGTGTCTTTGTTATCTCAGCGGAAGGCACTAGTGCATGTGCGTCAATATGCCTTCGGGTGGAAGACAACAGTTACTGTTTTTGACATAATTCGGTATCATAAGTATCATTATTAGTATATATTATAAGCATTAATTGATAAGTCATGTGCTAGCTATTGAGCATTTATCTATTATCATCCCTCGTGCCGTAGTATGTCGCATCATTTCCTGGGTGCTTCATGCTTACTTGTACACTTGTTTATGTGTATTTCGACACGTTAAGGTCTCTGAATATTGGCGTAATTACATACACTGAGAGGCACGATAATTTTTGCGCGATCAAACGCTCAGTTCGGTCGCGAATTGTTCTAAAATATTTGCTTTTGTTTTCCGATGGTCGACACTGACCGCTCGTATGCTCCTAATTCACATCTCTACCGAGACCTCCAGCAGCGCTCTCAAGGGCCTCGTCCAGTGCGTGGTCGGCCACTATGTGTCGGTATCGTCCGCCATCCGGCAAAACAACGGCTGCTACCTTGGCTGACGCAACTTGTTCCGGAGCATCGCGCTGCTCCGCGACCTGACGCAGCACAGATAGGCCACGGTGCAGCCAGTCCTCCCAGCGTAACGGGTACTGGGTCCGTTCGCAACAGCTGCTGTTGGACATGGTGTGAGATGAGAAACGCATAGGCCACGGTGCAGCCAGTCCTCCAGCGTAACGGGTACCGGTTCCGTCTGGAACAGCTGCTGCCGGACGTGGTGTGGGATGAGAACCGCATGGTCAGCAAACAGGCGACAGGCGATCGTCGCGCCGATCGTAAACAGCAAACGTAGGTCTTCAATGTGCATGGGGGTCCCCCTACCGCCGCCCCCTCTCTATGTATGCGGAGCAGGCTGCAAAAACTTGCTGTACATATTGAGTTCTACACCAGACAATATATTCTGAGTCATATGCAATAAATAGTTCTGTTTGCATCACATGAGTCGTCCTAGAGAAGTGAAAGTCTAAAGCAATGCAAAGCAGCATACTCGTACGAGTTCATACTCAACAGCACATAAAGTCTCCCCCAAATGGCAATCAATCGGACAATATCTGATCCGCATTTGAGACCTTATACCGGGACATTCTCGTGCGACGGCTTAAGGAGGCTCGGTAGCATCGTTTCTTTACGCAAAGGTATTTGTGTCGCTTGCCGCCCACGGCTTGGTGTTACATGCGGCTGCGGACGTCGCCCAGGATAGGGCGACTTGCAGCGCCGGGCATCGGTTTACAGCGATATTCCGATCGACACGTGGCTCATGAGTTCAAGTTTTTGGGAAGAACTTTTGCTATGCCGTGTACTTTTGGACTCCTGCGCCTAAGAATGCCTTTGTGTCACTTGGTTTTGTTAATGATGACACACCCTAGTGAGCACGTTCGGGTTGTGCGCCACGCGTCGCAAACGGGGCACTTTTCTCAGGTCTAGACCACAGGTCATGTCATCAAAGGAGTACGCCACTGTCTGACAAAATACAGCACCGGAAAAAGAGCTGCACCCTCCCAACTGCTATGAAAATGAAGACACGACGGCATATCTGTCTTTCTTTCTCCTGCTGGCGTTTTTCTTTTTCTACTGACGCATTTCTCACAGAAAGCTCGGTTGACACTATGTGTACAGAAAGCAAAGAACCTTGCACGGGCTTATGGGTGAGCAAGGTCTGATAAAACTAGGGAACATAACAGAATATTTTTTTTGCCAATGATTAAACTCATACTATAGAACAAACTCAAATCTTGAATACACAAATTGTATCGGACGAGCACATCATTGATATGCTCAACAGTCCTTGGCAGGTTTCGGTAAGAGATTCATGACGCTATATGGCAGTCTTGAGAGCATATCGTGCGTTGATATTAATAACCTGCCCTAAAAGCTGGCGATCACTAGGTTGCGTATGTCAAGCAGCCCACCAAAGCTTTTCTTACGACCAGTACCTGGACAAAAAATCCACCAACAATCCATTGACTAGTCCGCTCCCCAACACAGCGCCGGCGACGGCATAGCCGGTTGGCGTCAGCTTTTGTGTGTTTCGAGGTATTCTTTAGGCTTGGCTGCCAGATGATGCCAGGTATTGCTGTCGTCACAAAACCTTGCCATGACGTCATCGAACATTGAAGTAATAAGACGCAATTTTACGAAGTTTAAAAGTGTGCTGCCTAGTGTCGTTTTTAAACCTTCAAACGCACTTATAGCTTTTACAAGCACACAACAAGTAGAATAGAAGTAGGCTTTTCCCATCATATCTGATGTTTATCTCATTATCTTGAAATGTGGAATATTCCGTTTCATGAGTTAAATTATGTGCCAACAGAAACTGGCCTGAAACGACACATTTGCACGAAGAGCAAGAAAGCATACCAACAATCACCATTTTCTATATTCATTGTTCTGTCTGACTTCTACGTGCGAAGGTTGATTAGATCATCTAAACGATATCCTTGAAAACGTCAGTCCTATTTAAAAACTTCAGACCCATTGACGTTTTACGCTTGCATGGTCAGTCACGTATGTTTGTTGGGTGGAGACAAGAATCCATCTGCACTTCACGTATTAGGCCGCTGAGTGCCTCAATGATGGTCGCTTGTTGTGGACCGTTCAACAAAAACAATTAATACCCATCATTTTCAAGACGTTTAGAAGTGCTTCTCTAGTATCTGAGAATGTCTAGGATATGCGCAAAAGTGCAGACATCGTTGTATTTCAATGCACACACATGCACGTGCACTCACACACGGACAACAATAAATTAAGTTTCACTCATGTAGCATCGTGAGTCCAAATTCCGCATCATTTGTACAGACGCGACAGGCAATGGAAGAAAGATCACGCGGAAAGCGCAGAGCCTGTACATGGTTCAGTTGTAACGGGGCTTGTAGCCGACGATGACGCGCTCATACTGAGGCTGGGGCTGGGTAGTAAGCGCGGGGAGCCTCATTCATCGTCATCATCCTGCTCAGGCGCCTCGTACCTCTCCTCATCATCATCGTCATCAGACACCTCCGGGGTGGGGTACTCGGTGGGCACAGGGGTGGGCAGGTGGTCACCTGGGGCTGGAAGCCGTTGGCGTCGGCCACGTAGACGACCTTTGTAGACAACACCGGTCGGGACCGGTGTAGCTGAACTGGCCGTTAACGTCCTAGCTCTCCTCATCAGCCGTATCCCTCCACCGGCCGGCCAGACTCGGATGCGTAGATGCCGTTCTCCGTCCATAACTGGCAGAAAGATTCGCGAATCAGTTTGCAACACATACATTTGTAACACGAAAATGGCTAATGACAAACCATAACTGTTAAGTTTTGTGGAAATGTTACTTTGTCATTGAAACGCGATGCAGCAAGAACGTGACCGTGTTGGCAGCAGCCGCTAGGTTGAATCTTATTTTGTCGTGAACAAATAACCATGAATGGCCTTACACGTGACGTTACACGCTCATATACGCAACCGCTTCGTGACTGCAAGTCTGAAAGTGTTCAGTTATGGTCAGAAAACTCCAGCATCGCAATCACAGGTACTAATTGAGCCTTTACGGGCATGACTTACTGCGAGTCGTAGGACTGGTCGTCGCGGAGCTCAGCCTCCTGCTTCAGGATCTCGTACACCTTGGGGGCGTAGGTGGGGGCACCGTAGCTACGGTCGGGCGCGGCAGCGGCCACGGCCACAACGGCGGCGAGCACAATCTGAAAACGTGATGCAGTCAAAAATTTGATATGCGTCCAGTACTTTATTGAATTACAAATTCCGTTTGCAGTGCATCTTTCAATGCAAATGTTTATACCACGTTGCAAATACTTGACAACGAAATCATACAGTTCTTTGAAAATTATAACAATACAATTCCAATGCCAACACTAATGGAAGTGCATTTCAAAACGAACTATGCGTATTTTTGATGAGCGTCTTACCAGCTTCATGTTTGTGTGTTTGGTCTGTCTGTCGACTGGTGCCTCTGTTCCTTACCCAGTTGTATTTATACCGAGTCGGTTCACCACCACCAGAGGTCACCAAGGCTGGCCGCAATGGTGAGGGCGTGGTCGGGGAAAAGGACCACCCCTCTTCCCACCACTGTGCAGATGTCGCGCTGACCTACTTTTTGCGGGTGGAACAACGACGAGCCTGTAGCCCATACGTTCTTGTGGCAACGTGTTGTTCTAATCCTAATATAAATCAACTCATGTCC